>NC_058406.1:152213922-152293648 GCF_002201575.2 Neomonachus schauinslandi
AACATATAGATCAATGGAACAGAATAGAGAAGCCAGAAATCACACATATATAACACATATCCACACACATACAGTCAACTATCTTTGACAGGGTGCCAAGAATACACAATGGGGAAATGATCATTTCTTCAACAAAACCACCAGGGACATGCAAATAAACCCACAATGGGATATCAGCTCACACCTGTTAGGATTCCCAGTAGGAAAATAAATAAATACATAAATACATAAAGAAAGAAAGGCGGCAACAAGTGTTGGCCGAAGATGTGAAGAAATTGGAACTCCTTACACTGCTGGCGGAATGCAAAATGGTGCAGCCACTATGGAAGACAGCATGGAGAGTCCTCAAAAAATTAAAAATAGAACTACCATATGACCCAGCAAGCCCACTTGAAGTATTTATCCAAAAGAACTGAAATCAGGATCTCAAAAAGATATTAATTCGTACTCCAATGTTCATTGCAGCACTATCCACAATAGCCAAGATGTGGAAATCATCTAAATGTCCACTGATGGATGAATGGATAAAGAATATGCAGCATATACATATAATGAGATATCATTCAGCCTTAAAAAAAAAAGAAGGAAATCCTGCAATTTGTGACGACATGGATGAACCTTGAGGACCTTATGCTAACTGAAATCAGCAGTCATAGAAAGACAAATATTGCATGACTGCACTTCTTTTTTTTTTTTAAAGATTTTATTTATTTATTTGAGAGAGAGAATGACATAGAGATAGCATGAGAGGGGGGAGGGTCAGAGAGAGAGGCAGACTACCTGCTGAGCAGGGAGCCTGATGTGGGACTCGATCCCGGGACTCCAGGATCATGACCTGAGCCGAAGGCAGTCGCTTAACCGACTGAGCCACCCAGGCGTCCGCATGACTGCACTTCTATGAGGCATATAAAATAGTCACATTCATAGAACCAGAGAGTAGAACTGTGGTCAGCGGGGGCAGGGAGGAAGGAGAAATGGGGAGTTGCTAATCAATGGGCATAAAGACTCCATACACATGGGGAAGTTCCAGAGATCTCCTATACAACACCGTGCCTACAATTAACATATAATACTATATTGTACTATGATAATAATAAAATAATACTATATTGTACACTTAAAAGTTTAAGAGGGTAGATCTCATGTTGTGTTCTTACAACAATAAAATAACTAGAAATTTAAAAATAAAATAAAAAAGAAATACAAATCCTTAGGCAGTATAGGACCTCCTGCATCAGACACTCTGGGGGTGAGGCCCAGCTGTTTTTAAAGCCTTCCAGATGATTCTGGTGCATGCTCCAGGCTGCAAACCACTGCCCAAATAAAGTTTGAACAGATATTAAATAATATTGGTTTGAAGGGTCACCAAACCATTAGCTTCCTTAGGATGCTCGTGTGCCTTCATGTTGAAGGAATGTTCCCTTTACCCATGAGTAATAACTTATTGAGCACCTACTGTATGCTTGGTGCTATTCTAAGTGCCTCACATGCATTAAATTTCATAACACTTCTGCGAGGTAGAAACCATTATTATTCCTATTCCTAGCAGGATCCGAGCCCAGAGAGCCTGGCCTACAATGTCCCCTGTTCTGGCTCAAACTCTCAGGGAACATTTAGCACAGTGTGTAATAAATTCTCATTAATTCAGAAAATGAAATGTCAAGGATATGGGTCCTGAAAGAGAATTCTGATGGGGTGGCATGACCGGGGGGTGGGGAACTTCAGGGGTGGGCATGGGATGTAGTGGTAGGTGGGAAAGGAGAGAAGAGGAAGGGAAGGGGTAGCCAGGAGGCAATGTGGGCCAATCAGGTGCCTGGGAGAGGATACCGAAAGGAGGAAGAGAAACAGCAATGTCAAATGTCACTCCCTGCCAAGTTTTGGGGATACCCAAGGTCAGCCATGGGGTCATGATATCCTTGGGCTGTGTCGAGTTCCTGACCAGAAAGGAAGCAAGGTCAAGCCAGAGCCTCTGGGGTGCTTTGAGGGAAGTCCAGAATGAGGGGGTACAGGTTTGATTCCTCGAGGCCCTCTATCTTTCCCCTTCCGAAACAGTCCCATATTGGGGCTACTTCTGAAGGCATCTCTACCCCAATCCATGTACCACGTCTATGCAGGGAATGCATAATTGAGATAACTAGCCAAGAACTTTGAGCCACAGACCTTCCTTTTACCAACACATTCAAGAAATTGTACAAATTGAGCTACAGACAATAGAATTGAAGAAATGAGGAAGACTGTGCCCTGCCCACAGGGAGCTCACAGTCTCATGGGGAGCCAGACACGTAAACAAACACGAAGTCAAGAGGGCAAGTTCCAGAATGGGGCATGCATGGAGCCTTGAGACCACAGGAAGGACTAACAAAAAGCTTCAGAAGAGAATTAACGTATGAACAGAGCCTTAAAGGGCAAGTAAGAGTGTCAGAGAGCAACAAGCTATGGAAGGGGATCGCAGGCAGAAGGAACAGCATGACCTAAGGCACAGAGTGATGAGAGTGGGGCAAACGGTAAGGAAATGAGTGCTTTCTTGGCTGATGCAAAAGCTGAATGCACAAAAAGAAGAGAGGGAAGGTGGGAGAGCTGGTAGGAGAGATGGGGAGGAAGGATGGGGTCAGATGAGCTGGGTCTTGGATAGCATATAAAGACCCACTGAAGTTGGCTTAAGCTACAGAGAAAAATGTACCATAAAGCAACAGGAAATCTCTCAGAACCCAAAGGCAGGGACACACTGGGGGGTGCCAGGAAGAACAAAAACTTGAAGTAGAAGGTCAGGATGAGTCAGCCAGTGTTCACTCTCCATCTTTTCCTCGGCTTCTCTCTGCAGACAGGAATTGGTGTCCTTCCCTCTCCCTCCAGACACCATCCAATACAGATCACAGGATACCTGTCCTGCTCAGTGCTCTGTAGAGTGTATGTGCTACAGACTCAGGCCCAGAGAAAGTGTCCCAATTCCAGTTCTTGGGGAGAGAACTCTTGACTGGTACAGCTCCAGTCATGGGACCTCCCCTGGTCCAATCTACTAGCGCTAAGGGGTGAGGTCACGTTTTGCAAATTTGTACCTGGTAGCCCCACTCATGGAGGAGGGGACAGTGCCCAGAGAAAGGGGAATCTGTGGCTCATTTCTGGGTGACTATCCCAGAAATTCTAGACCACAGCCTTGTAAGCCACAACAAGGAGTTCAGGCTTTATCCTGTAGGCAACTGGAAGGACTAAAAGGAATGATAAGACCGAACCTGTCTTTAGCAGTGTTGCAGACAGCATGAAGGATGGATCACAGCGGGAGAGACCGAAGGCTAGGAGTCCACTGGGGAAGTGTTGAGATATCCAGGCCACGAAAGGATGAGACCCAGAGTAGCGCAAATGTGGTAAGCATGGAGAGGCCTTTTGAGGACTGAAATATGAAGACCTGGAGGATGCCTGGCTGGCTCGGTCAGTAGAGTATCCAACTCTCAATCTCAGGGTCACGAGTTCAAGCCCCACATTGGGTGTGGAGCCTACTTAAAAAAAAAAACAAATAAAGGGAACAAAGAAAGAAAGACATCTGAGGACTTGGTAACTGCTTGAAAATGGAGGCTGATGGTGAAGGAGCCAAGAGACTCCCTGGTTTCCTGCCTGCTGGCACAGGCAGGACAGTGATGATGCTAAGTGGGACAGGGGCTGCAGAAGAGGAAGAACCGGGGAGGGGCACATCGAATATGGAGTGTGAGGAAGTGAGGCTAAGTTGAGAGCACACTGAATCTGAGAAGTGATGAAGAAATCGATGGTTCTCATTTCTCTTCCTTCCCCAGATCCCTTGAAATAAGCTATATCGCTAACATAGGAAAATTGGGTGGCATCATAAACTGATTCTCATCTCAGTTGGTAATTGTGAAATCAGGAGGAAGCTGGGTCTAAAAGACAGAGTGTGGGCTTTGGAGTCAGTCAATGTGTGTGCCAGTCAGGTGTGTGACCTTAAGAAAATGACTCAACCTCTCTGATTCTCAATTTTCTCATATGTGAAATGGTATATCCAGCTGACCTTACAGAATTATTGTGAAGAATAAGTGTGATAATATCTGTAGAGTTCTTACAATATAGATGGCCCTCAGGAAGTAGGTCATTAGGATCATACTGTTTTTCTCCTTCACATGAGCTGGGACTTTGCCCTGTGCTGGGCAGAAATGCTATACCCACAGCCTCGGGACTGAAGCTGGGTTTCCCTGAACAACAAGCCCATCCACTCCCTGCCATAAATGCCCCCTGAAATCAAATTAATCAAACCTACTTACTATTTAACTGAACTCTTCTCTATATAGCTATGGAATCCTAAATGGATTCAAAATTTGGGTCTGTACTAGCAATCAACTGACTGAAGGAACTGATGAATTCGACTATGTAGATCAAACTGATGCTGACCACAATAATAATAACCATCTATGTTGGCTGCTCACTGCATGCTGAGCACTGTTCTGGGGCTTTACAGAGTACAAACTCATTAAATCCTCACAAACAACTCCATGCAGTCAGTACTATCATCATCATCCCCATTTTGCAGATGAGGAAACTGAGTTCACAGGCCACAAATTCTGCATAATTCACACTCTTGTCTTTCACCGTTCTTCCAGAGTACATCTTGCTGTTCAAGTGAGCCTTGCTTCCCAAGCCTGTCTCATCCCAGTGCGAGGTATGTTGAGCATAACTTTTTTGGGATTGAGTCCCTCTTTAAAACAAATGAGAGCAGTTAGATCCTTCACCGGCCCTCACGTGCATTCGAATATTCTCTTAGGAGGAGGAAAGTGAGTCCTACTAAGGGAGCAGAGGTGGTTATGGCATTTTTGAGCCATCCTGGTGCCCTACTTCCTGTCACACTTTGGGGTGGAGGCTTGTCTCAGGCGACCCAGTCTCAGAACTATGTAACTCGATCAAGATTCTTAACCTTGAGGGGTCAAGGGCCCCCTTGAGAATCCAGGGAAAGCTGCTGTCTCTGTCCTCATTAAAATGCACATTAAAATGCAGGACTTTACATAAAATCGCATGTAGTTTGGGAAGGGCATCAGATCCCCTGAAGCCCCTCCCTGAGCCCCAAGTTAAGAAGTTCTGCCACATGGGGCGCCTGGGTGGCTCAGTTGGTTGGGCGACTGCCTTCGGCTCAGGTCATGATCCTGGAGTCCCGGGATCGAGTCCCACGTCAGGCTCCCTGCTCAGCAGGGAGTCTGCTTCTCTCTCTGACCCTCCCCCCTCTCATGCTCTCTATCTCATTCTCTCTCTCAAATAAATAAATAAAATCTTTAAAAAAAAAAAAAAAGAAGTTCTGCCACAGAAGATAGACCAACCAGGTACTTTAATCATCCCTCCAAATTCAGTCTCAGCCTATTAATTTGTAATGTAACTCCCTGGAAATCTCTCTGTAATACTGAAATTCATATGCTGATTGTGCTCTGCCCTTGAGATACTTAGGAAGTTAGCTGCAGAGAGCGATTTGGACGGGCAGGCACCATTTCTCACCCGACATGGCATTATATCAGGAGTTATGCCCTGCCTTGCCAGCCTGGGGTACAGACTAATGTATCTCTGAAAATTCAAGTTCGATGACTCTAAGCCCTCATCTTGATTATAATGGAAACTCCTTCTTATTAAAAGATTGTCCTACCCAAAATAATTTCTGAAACCCCTGAGAAATGGTTACACAGTCTACAGTCAATCCTTCTAACTGCTTCTGAAGCCCACCCCACCACCTTCTGGGACAGCGGTTGTGCTGGTCAATATATGAAATGCTCCATGCACCTGAGTAAGTCCACAGTTCAATAAGGAGTTCTCTTCAAACTCCTTAATTTGAAGAGTCACTGATATTATCCCACCCTGTGGGCACGGCAGCAGCGATGGATGGGGATCTTAATCTTGTTTCCACTGACTAGTTCTTCCAGCTAACTCATCGCTTCACGTATTACTCAAGTGGTAGATAGTAAAGACATTCCATTGAATCAGGATCTATGGAATGGAGCTGCTCATAAGCTCACTATTCAGGAACAGAAGTATATAAATACAACGTATTTACTTATGCATTGAACCATTCAAGTGATAAATGATCTGTAATGATTTCAAGTCAGCACACATTACATACATTTCCTCCAGCTCTTCCCAGCAGGACAACTGCAGTCCACAGATTAAGTAGGCAGGAGTCAGGGGTCAGGATAGGAAGGGCTTGGTCCAAAGACATCTCTCTTCTATGCTTCCCCAGGGCCTGAGTTTAATAATTGCAGTACACTCGTACCCTAGGGGAGGGTACCTACCTAGCTGGCTAATCGTTTCACTCTCTCTTGTGAATGTGTTTGACTAGACAGCTATACCTCCAGGGGCTCACAGGTCATCCACAGCTGAGAGACTAGAAAGATTAATTGGAGGATTGAAAGGAAGACCTAAGCAAAGCTGGAAAACCATAGCAGGATGTTCAGGGCAGCCAGAGAGCAGTGAGTATCTGGGGGCTGAGGCTCCCATTACATCAGACGGGAATGATGGAGAAAGGAGAGAGACAGAATATTGAAGAGAAACTTCACCTCATTCATAATTAGGCCCAAGGCCAGTACTTCTCTTTCCAGACTCACCCAAGAAGTGCCTAAACTAATAAATGCCTATTTCTACAAGGGTCAGGTGAAACTTCTTTCCCCAGAGCTTGATGTCGTTTAGGTCCTGCCTGACTTCTTCACATTGGACCTGTGATAAATGCTCATTTGCAAAGTCATTCTACAATCCCTTGCAAAACAAACCACCCAAACATAGTGGTTAAAACAACAACCATAGCTATCTTGAGTAACTTTCAAGCCAAGTATTTGAACCATCTATCCTGAAGCTAGAGACAAAAATTATCTGTAAACATTGAACTCAAGTCAGTAGTTTCATTTTGCTTTTTTTTCCTGCAGAGGTATGGGTTAACTATTTTGAAACTACTCTCTGTACATTCTAGGATTAAGAAAACAAAACAATATATCATGGATGATAGGAGCCAGGTTTTTCACTGTTGGAAAAGGAAGTCATAAACATGGAAAGGGAGCGAGTTAAAATGAAGCTCTGTGACGTTAGGTTGGAATTAGAGATATCAGTATGAACTTATGGTTTGAACTAATGGTTTTTAATGCAGACAGACAGATATAAAACAAAGTGTGGGTGTATGTGTATGTGTGTGTGTGTACGTGTGTATACAGAGACACTTCCTAGGTGTGCCCAGTAAGAAAGCTAAAAACCATGGACACTCCAATGGTAATGGGCTTCCCTGGCACCCCCGTCTTGGTACCTAAATACCTTCCCCACTAAAAAGAAAGAGGGCACCTTAGGACAATGGTTGTTTCCAAGGCTGGGGCAGGGCAATAAAACATAAGAGGCCCCAAAGACCAAACCTGGGACAATTTAAGCGTCAGAATAATTCATAATAGTAATAGATTATTGATTCAAATAAGAATGAATTAGTTAAAACTGATTTAAATAAGTAAGCAGGGGAAAAGGAAAGCTCTTTCTTTTTTTTTTTTTAAAGATTTTATTTATTTATTTGAGAGAGAGAGAATGAGAGAGAGCACATGAGAGGGGGGAGGGTCAGCGGGAGAAGCAGACTCCCCGCCGAGCAGGGAGCCCGATGTGGGACTCGATCCAGGGACTCCAGGATCATGACCTGAGCCGAAGGCAGTCGCTTAACCAACTGAGCCACCCAGGCGCCCAGGAAAGCTCTTTCTTACAGTAGAATATTAATAAATGCAGAAGGAAGGATGCAAATTAGAAAGTCAACATTTGGCGATCATCATGGTAATAATTGGTTCATCAATTGAATCATCAAATCATCCATGACTCCTAAAGCTAGTGGATCAAAATGTCACGAGAAACAGGATGTTCACAGGGTCTCAACATATCTAACTCTGGGAGATACTTATTAATGAGAAAGAAAACTATAGTAACTTTATATGGACAAAACCGTCAGACACCATCATAATCCCGCTCAAATTTAACATCACCTGATCCGTTCTCTCATATTTCTGCCAAAAATGTATAGCCTGAAGGTAATGAGAAAACACCACATAAACCCAAACTGAGAGACATTCCACAAACTCCCGCCCTTCTCTGCCTCCTAGACCATCCACACCCAAGGCCTGGGCAATAAGAACGCGTGTTCGGAATAAACAGCCTTGGGCACCGTCCCATACCTTTGTCTGTAATAAACTTGCGGATTCATTTCGTCAGCCAGGGGGGACTCGGAGCTTGCCAGGTGCCGGGGCAATGAGAGGCCCTGGGGTTACCACACCAGGCAAAACCCGACTCGGGCCTTGTGTCCCGGACTGCTAAGGACAAGTCAGCCGTCAGTGGTTGCGTTACTGTCTGCATAGTCCCTGTACTAAGGCAGGGAACGTACACATTTCCTGGAGAATTTTTTGCTAAAAGAGTTAAATTCCTTTTTAAATCTCACTTACCCCGAAAAGCCAACTACTCGGAAGATCTCTGCTTCCCAGCCTGCCCCCACCTGGCCCCTGCCGCCAGCGCCAAGCGCGCCGGGCAGCGCTGCCGCACCGGGGGGTGGGGGTGGGGGTCGGGGTGGGGAGTGGGGGTGGGGGGTGTCTGCCCCGCCTCTCCGCCTCACTCTGATTGGCTAACGGTCCCTCCCCTTCTTAGTATTGCTTTCACCTGTTGGGTTGGTTTGGCTCCCAGCCCTCTTCCTGCCTCTGGTTACAAAAAGATAATTAACAGAGATTAAGAGAAAATAAGTGGTTGGCTAATGATTAAGTAGCCTTTCCCAAGAGCACTGAAGACAAAAAATTGTACACAGCTCTCTCCCCATTAGGTCACGCAGGCCTGTAAACTAGTGAGGGGTTTTAAATCTCTCCAAAGGGAGCAAGAGTGGAAAATGTACAATTTAAACCGAAACAACTCCTCTTGCGCCCTAAGAGCGTGATGGGGTTGGAATGTGCCTTCATTCCCACTGACATCCTTCCTAGGGAAAATCGAAGCGAGGTGGAAAGCCAGAGCAGAGGCACTGAACACACGGCCAAGGCTTTTATGAGTGTCTCTGGCCTTACATATTAGAGAACAGTCCTCTGTTTGGGTTATTGTTGTCCTGGGGGTTACAGCTGGAAGGGGATGAAAACATAGGGAAGCAAAGCAAACACTGGAATACACTCTGTGAGTTGTTTGAAATCCTTATGTCTATTCATTTCACACAAAAAGAATTTTTGTGTTTTTAAATTTAATGCTGAAGAGTCTCGACTCCTTAAAAAACAAACATGAGCTGTGGTCTGAACGTTTGTGTCACTGCGAAATTCCTGTGTTGAAATCCTAACCCCCAAGGTGATGGTATTCAGAGGTGGAGCCACAGGAAGTAACTGGTTGGAGAGGGTGGAGCCCCCATGCGCGGGATCAGGGTCCTTATGAAAGAGAGCAGAGAGCTTGCTTGCTCCTTCCGCCTTGAGAAGACCACCATCAGAAGACCACCGAGGAAACCAACCCTCAACAGACACCAAATCTGTTGGTGCCTTGATCTCGGACTTCCAGCTTCCAGAACAATGAGAAATAAATTTCCGTTGCTTGTTGGCCCCCTAGTCCATGGCATTTTGTTACAGCATCCCGAATGGACCAAAACAACCCGGAAACTCCAAAATGTGCAGGACTCACCAGTTAAAGTTGTCTCCCTAAGGCTGGAGGGCCGGAGTTAGTCGCTGAGTGTTGAGTGGCGCTAACCAGCCTCCTAGAAGTCCCCTCTCAGTGTGGCTGTGTGGGTCCCAATGATGACTTGATTTCAGTCGATCCTCATGAGCATCACCCTCTGGAGGAATGAAGTGACATCACCGCTGCTCCCCAGTATGTCTTTCTGTCAGGGAGGATTATGCTTCGTTGTCCCCTTGAAATAAGGTTTGGCCACTTAACTTGCTTTGACCAATGAAATGTGAGTGAAAGGGACACATTTCGCTTTTGCATGGGAGCATGCAAACTCTGTCTTCTCTTCCAACAGTGATCTTGGAAGCGCGTGTTGATATAGAGGTGCCTTAAGACCAAAGCGCCCTGGAAAAATGAACGACCCCATGGAGAACAGCTGCCCTGGAAGATGACTATACCCACAATAGACTTTTTTGCATGAGTAAGAAATAAACTTCAGTGGTATTAAGCAACTGAGATTTGGGGGGCCTTATTACTGCAACATAAAATAAACTTGGATCACTATGACATAAAATAAACTTGGATCACTATGACATGGTGGAAATGACCCAAATGCCAGTTCTTGTGACAGCCCTTGGATGGTCTGGCCTTTTCCACCTCCTGTCTCTTGGAAGCTAGCCACCATGTAAGAAATGCAGCCTCCCCCGAGACCACCATGCTATGGGAATGTCAGCCACATGCACAGGCCCTGGAGGACGAGATATTGCCTGAGAAGAGAGGGGCCACGAAGCACTAGATGTGCCAGACATTCGCGCAAAAGGCCCTTTTGGTAGTGGGTCCCCCAGTTGCTCCAAATGACACTGTGTAGAGCAGAGATAAACCATTCAGCCAAGCCCTCCACAGATTCCTCACCTACAAAATCAGGAGCAAAATAAATGGTTGTTCTAAACCATTCAATGTCAGGACATTTTGTTTCCTAGCTGTACGCCACCAGAATACTGAATAATAAATATTTTACAATGACCAACAGCTCTTCTGTGAATTGCCCTGTATTTAGCATCTAAGTCATGCTGCAGGCTTCTATAGGCTATGAGTTCCAAATCAGATCAGCATCGATGTCAAAGTACAGTAGCTCTGAGCCCCCAGCCCCTTGACTGCAGCCCTATAGACCCTGCCATCATCCTTTCTCTGTTCTGTTCTCCCAGTTACTTCAAGGAGCCCCTCTGTGCCCTCAAACCAGTGTGTATTAGTCGCCATGGGGTATTCAGTGTTACTTCTCCTGTGCTCCAAATACCACGCACTCCTGTCTACTGCCCAACATGCCACCAAAAACTGTCTCACCACCGCTGCTGCCCACTGGTCTTGTCACAGGTGCTGTCCCTGGGTGTCATCTCTCCAGTGGCTGCTACACAATGCACAGCCCCCCACCCGCTCCTCTCCTCTACCACGCACAAAACCAGCAGCTCCGGGGCAACTAGTGGGTGCAAAGGAGCCATCAGAAGGAATGCTGTGATCCTTCTCCCAGCTGCCTCGCCAAGAGGCCCTGTTTGAACAATTCACAAGCATCTTGAAAAAAAAATAAGCAACAAACAAACGAAACCTCTATGTGTTGCTACCACAAACCCTTTTTAAGCATGGTGGAGAACTAAAAGAATTCTTAAATACACCTTTCACCTTTAGCATCTCAGCCTGTGCTGGACAGCAAGATAGAGATGCAGGAAACTGTAAAATCTGGAACATATCCACGCCCGATGACAGGAAGCAGCCTCGGAGAAAAGAGGAGAAAAAGAAAATGAACACTGAAGGCAGAGGGGCAGGGAGAAGGAGTGAATGGGGAAGGCATCCAGCCTGGAGCAGGATTCTCCAGCACTCAGGGGCAAGGCTGTAAGTGCCCGCTAAATAATGAATGGAACCAGTCAGCTCCCCAGGGAATCCCTGGAGCCTCTATTTCTGAGATTGTTGAATTATTGATGGAAAATATGTGATGTTCTGGCCCGAGCTGACAGCTGGAAGACAAGCCGCTGCAATTTAAATTGATTCTGCCCCCAATAAAATGGAGGCCACTTTCTGATTTTCAGAGATGCTCAAGGTCCCCATGGGCAGAGAGGGTGAGGGGGTCCAGGTTTTCCAAGGGTCCATGACTCTCCCTCAGATCTGGAAGCAGCAGGAGACCTTGGCCAGAATGATGGGCTTACCCAGTGCTGTTTCTTACTTATGTGTGAGTCCCTGGGGACCCCTGATACTTCCTTCACGTCTCTGAGCACTTCTCAACAGTTCCATGCCCTGCTCAGATCTGCTCCATCTGGCTGACTTCCGGTTGCAGCTGGGGCTTGGGTAACAAAGCACCCCAACCTGGATGGCTCCAACAACAGAGCTCTACTGTCTCAATTCGGGAGGCTGGAAATCTGAGACTGAGGTGTTAGTAGGGCTGGTTCCCTCTGAGGGAGGTTCTGTTCCAGGCCTTTCTCCTTGACACTAACGGTTTGTTGGCAATCTTTGGTATTTCTTGACATGTACATGTATCGTCCCGATCTGCACCTTCATCTTCACATGGCACTCTCCCTGAGTGTGGGTCTATCTCCATGTCCAAATTGCCCCTTCTCGTAAGAACACGGTCATGTTGGACTAGGGCCCACTCCAGTGACCTCATCTTAACTTGGTCAAGTGTTTGATGACCCTATTTTCAAATAATTATCCAAATAAGAGTCCAGAAGATTCTATTCATTTTGCAATTGATATAAAATCAACACATTGTACACCTTAACTTTACACAATGTTGTATGTCAATTATATCTCAATAAAGCTGGGGGAGAAGAGGAAGAAAAAAAAAAAGACCCTATCACAAAATAAGGTCACATTTGCAGGTACTGGGGGTTAGGACTTCAACATCTTTTGTGGGGGACACAATTCAGCCTATAACCAAGCCCTTTATACCAGACCAGGCTTCCTTTTCTCTGCACTGCCTCCTGGCCTCCATCGATGTAGAAGACTCTGCGTTCTACCTATCTCTGGAACTTTCTTCCCTCACCTATAAAACACATGCCCTGAACTAGGGATCTCTAAGCTCTTCAGCACTAAGAATCAGGACAGGCAGGCAGAAATCAGGCAGGAAGTATGTGCTATGTAGGATGATATCTATTTTCCCATGAGACAGGTTCTTGGGTATAAACTTAGGGTCCAGCATACTGCCTGGAGTATGAAAGGTGCTCAACAGGTATTTGCCAGCTAAATAGAAGGATCAATGAATTACTGAATGTCATGGAAATGCAATGTTTTCATAAGTTCCATTGTCTTTACCTGATCTGAGACAAGCTTAAGGAATAGGATTTCCTATAGGCTAGTTGACTAGATGGACACAGCTGCAGCACTGGGGGGCCTGAGAGCAGGGACCCCGGCAAGGAGACCGAGGCTGAAGGCTCTTCTCAAACAAGCTTTGTCTTCCCGCTTCTCAGATACTCTTTTCCAGCTACTGCTCACTTGTTCTCGTGTGGACACACCCACTCTCTCTGGCATTGACTCAGCACGGGAAACTCTAGCATGTAGCCATGGCCCCATCCCAGGAAGATCTCCCAATAAAGGGGAAAAACACGGGAAGTGAGGAAAACGCCAGGGCATGGCGTCACTGCGCCTGTTTGCAGGGGGCAGAATTCAAAAGAATGAAAAAAAAATCCCTCAGTGATGGAAAAAAAAAGTGAGATTTTCTTTCTCCCTCTACAATTTCTCCTTGTTGTCCTTCTCCCACCTTCTAGAAGTAGCTCCCCCTTGCCCCTGCCCAGGAATAGAGAAATGAGAAGGTGGAATAAGTACAGGGAAGATAGAGGCAGAGGGAAAGGAATGGCCTAGAGAACGATTAACAGAGTTCTGGGGAGTTTTTCCTCTTTACCAGAAAAGGGAGGAAATTATGATGTACTGGCATTTCCGCAAAAGAGAGCTGGAACATTCTAGGCTCTCCCTGCCCCACAAAGCCCTTGCATAACTACCTTTCAGACCCTTTGCCTTTCAGAATGGCTTCGCCCTGGGTCCCCGGACCTCCCTCCTGGTCGGATAACTGCCTCGGGAGCTGGCCGGGGATAGGGTACAGCTTCATTCGGGGAGCAGGTATTGAGGTCACGGGGCAGTGCGGTGCTGGGGATTAGGGAGGCCAAGATGGGAAGGCAGGGTCTCTGCCTGCCCACACAGGCTGTAACACAGGAGCTGAGACTTGGAGGATAAAGAGGGGTTCACCAAGTAGAAAAACAAGGAGGACCTTCCGCCAAAGGGAATGGCATGTGCGAAGGAGCCCTGAATGTTCTGTCAGCCAGAAGCAGTTAAGTATTGCTGGACTGCTCGGCTCAAGGTGGGAAGGAGCAGGAAATGAGGCCAGGCTGAGAGCCTTAAGTAACAGGATACAGAAAAGGGAGTCGGTGAGGTTTGTAATCCACGGAGAGCACTCCTCAAGATGATGCAACCGGGAAGAGAAAGAGTCCCTAGAGTTTGAAAGTTTGTGTCTCCCCCACCCCACCCCACCTGCAAATTCATATGTTGAATCCTAATGCCCAATGTGATGGTATTAGGAGGTCCTTAGGGAATAAGGGTGGAGCCCTCATGAATGGGATTACTGCAAAAGAGACCCCACAGAGCTCTCTCGTCCCTTCCACCAAGTAAAGACACATGGAGAAGTCTACAACCTGGAAGAGGGCCCTCACCTGATCATGCCGGCACCTTGATCTAGGACTTCCAGCTTCCAGAACCGTGAGAAATAAATTTCTGCTGTTTATAAGCGACCCTGCATATGGTATTTTATCATAGCAACCCAGTTGGACTAAGACAGGAGCCAAGAAGAGAATGCAGATCTAGAAGCAGCACGGTGAGGTGAAGGTCGGGGGTTGGCAGTACCTGGCCACTGGACAAGTTCCTTAATCTCTCTGGGTCTCTCCTTTGAAATGGGCATAATGGCATCTGCACTTCATGGCGTTGTGATGACGAGAAATCGTGCAGGCGCCTGGCGGGGAGGAGGCCCCCCGTGCCCAGAAGCCATGAGTAGCTGTGCAGCCGAGACCTACTTAGTCCCGCTGCAGTCGTGCAAATTCAACTATCTCTGCTCTGCATCCCTGCCCCCACCAAAAAAAAAAGTGCAAGAGGAAAAAAGGATTTCATTTTACTTATTGTGGTGTTGTAAGGATGGCCACCAACTCTCTGACACTCCTCCCATAGGTAGGTGGGTTCCGGGTCCCCTCCCCGGAGTTCAGGCAGGCTCTGTATAGCCACACAACGGAACAGTATTCAGCCTCAAAGGGGTGAAGCACTGACAGATGCTCCCTGTGGATAAACCTTGAAAATCCCATGCGAAGTGAGAGAAGCCAGACATAAAGGGTCTCGTGTTCTCTGATTCCATGGACATGTAATATCCAGAACAGGCAAATCCACAAAGACGGAAGGTGGGTCGGTGGCTGCCAGGGGCTGGAGGGAGAGGGAAATGGAGAAAACTGCTTGATGGATCTGGGACTTCCTTTTGGGGTGATGAAAATGTTGTGGACCTCCACAGAGGTGGTATTTGTACATCACTGTAAGTATACTAAAAGCCACTGAGGTGTTCACTGTAAACACGGAACTGTTTGTTTAAAAATAATTAATCTTATGTTATATGAATTTCACATCAATAGAAAAGATAAATGTAGTTGCTTTTGTGGAGCACGACAAAGTATTTATCACAATCTGGGGATCTTTTTTCCCCTCATACAGGGCTTCCAAAAACATTTTGCATTTGTCAAAAATGACACATGACGCATGACTGAGTGCAGAATATGAGAATAAGCCATTTTGACAAATTCAGTAGCTTTCTAAGTTTTACCAAAATGCTAAAATGATTTTTATCATATTAATTATTGGGATGTACGCAGAATATTGATTGGGATGTACCCAGTAGTTTTAAGTATCTTATATGTAGAAAAAAAGTCCCCTAAATGTGAACACTTGGAATTTGGGGATTCCACCTAAAATCCTGCAGAGAACTGTTCTCTTATTAGGAGCATATGGATTAAAGGAGAACATTTTGAGGAACAGACATCCCACACACTAACATTCTTGGGGGGAAAGTGGTGAATGGGAGCAGGGAAGGAGTGAAGTTTGCTCCTGGAGCTTGCGTGTTGCATTCAGCATTCTCAGCAGTGCGAAGAAATGATGCATCGGGCGGGAGTCACCAGGAATGCTTTGGCAATGAGCTGGGTGCATTGAGGGGGAATTCGGGGAATGGGGACACCGTGGAGTTCTGAGGCCTGACTCTCATGGTTTTGTGAGGGGTTACAGGCCCAGGAGAGCACCAGGGAGACAAATGCTGGTGCAAAGCTTTGAGAGGACAGGGCTGCCCTAATTCCAGAGAGCCGATGTCCTTTAAAACCTTGCCCTAGATTCACTGATCAGTCCCTAGAGCATAGGTTAGGGCTCTCGGAGGTGGGGCTAAAAGCTTTCTTCGAGGATTGCCTTGGTATTTTGGGGATCACACAACCTATTTCATAAAGGTGGAGGTAAATGCAAATATACAGGCTATGGGTACAGGAATACCCCAATTCAGGGTCAGGGGACCTGACTTACAGTCCTAGTTATGTCCCCAACTGTGCAGTGTCAAGCAAGTCACTGAACTTCTCTGCTGCCCACTTCCGTCAAGCGAGGGATAGCCACAGAAGTCTTCACCAGTCACCAGCGTCACGTCTGTGTCGTTCTAAGAAACACACAGTGAGGTTGTTTGGGTCATCTATAAGCTAGAAGCCTGGGGATGAGCATGTTTTATAAACTATAAAGAGTACGCAAAGATAAGGAATTTTTATTGGAGCTTGAAAACACAGGTACATTTAGTTCTCTCAGTCAACAATCATGTATGAGGCAACAGATCTTCAGTGGGCTCCGTGCTGGGTGCTGAGGATACAAGGAAAAGAGGATAAACCCCTCCTTGGAGGAGTCTGGAACTGAGAGAGCGTGACAGCCAAGTGCCGTGACAGCCAAGTGCCGCGACAGCCGGGGGCCATGTTGGGGTTGCACGTGTGCAGAGCTGGGGGGTGGGGGGTGGTCATTCAGTCTGAGTCCCAAAGGAAAATATTCCAGCCAAGGCTCTTTTGGCTTCAAGCAATAGACATCTCTTCAAACTGGTTAAAGTGAAAAAGAAGCCTTTACAGCAAGGATTGAGGAATGTCATGGAACCCTAGCTCAGGAAATGAGTTACATAGCCCTGGGTTATTGAACTGGAACAGGACACTGGAAAGACTAGAGGCCCAGTGGCTCCCCAACCCCCTCTTTCCCCTCCTCTCTCTCTCTCTCATTTCTCATTCCCTCTGTGTCTCTTCCTTTTTCTCTGTAGATCAGCTTCTTCTGCCTGCTCATCAGCTTGGAAATGACCCCAAAATGGCTGTCACAGGCTTCAAGCCTAGAATCCAGATACACTTCTAATACCATTTTTTTTGTTTTGCTTTTTCTTTGTGTGTTTCATCCCTCCCTGGCCACAACTTACACAGAATTAGTTCAAACGCTAGAAAGAAACAGCGATCTGATTGACCCAGCCGAATTCTTGCATCCAGGACACTGAAGTCACGAGCCAGACGGTGGTTAGCTGTTCGGGGCTCAGGGGACCACCTCCAGTCCCATCGGCGGAGCGATACAGTCTTTGGGGCTCCCTCTTCCAAGGGCCATGGGCCAGGCAAGTTCCCCGGGAGTGTTGGGTTGGTTTGCTGTGTAATCTGGCGGAGGAGGGACAAGAAGAGGGGTGGAAAGGGAAGGAGGGCATACCTGGCCAGGAAGCAGCACGTGGGAAAGCCTGGAGGTGGGACGTTCCTGGCGGCTGGAGGCTCCCGGAGAGGCTCAGTGAGGGCTGCCTTCGTCCCCAGCTGCTGTCTGCACTAACCACACATCGGACCCCCGGTGGGCCGGGGGCACCAGTCAGTCAGAACGGGCGACAGCTGTGAACAGCGGGGATGGCAGAAATGCCTGCCTTGATGAGAAAACCTCCCCGTGTGTGCATGTGGAGGGAAGGCTCTGGCCCCCTCCTAGCCTTGCGGGGCCTCACCTCCTCCGCTACCAGACCTACTGCCCCGAGAGGGGGACCAAGCGTTGGCTCGGTGGGGCTCCGCCAGGGCTGCGTGTCACCCCCGGGTCACCTGTGGAACGCGCAGGGCAGCCGCCCCTTCCGGGGGCTTCCTGGGTCTTACTTAGGGCGCTCGGTCTGCCTGAGGAAGTTGAGAAGCCGCTCTTCCCTTTCTCAGCCTTTCGGAGAAGTAAGAGAAGGAGGAAGCTGAGAGTCGGAGGCCCGCTGGAGGCTGCGGAGAGTTCTGCGCCAGTAAGCACTACAAGCGTGGGAAGTTTCTTGAAAAGGCTTCTCAGCCTCTAGCGAGTCACCGCCGTTCTGTGCGGACAGATGACTCACTGGGGCTCCTCTCTGCCTCCGTGGGGGAAGCCAGCTTATCTGCGGCTTTGTGGACGGGGGTGGGGGCGAAGGGACTGGCGACTGGTACTGACCGAGCATTTCCTCTGTTGCAGACACTGTGCGAGCTGCCGCCGAGACATCGTCGTATTCAATCACCCCGAATTCCCGGTGACGGCTCTGTCCCGACGCTCGGGCTCCGCAGCCCGCATTCGGACCCACTACATGAACTTGCCCATTCCTAACATCCCCAGAGCCCACCTAATGCATAGGAAGATCTGGGGACTGTCAGAAAAAAAATCCAACGCTTGGAAATAAGGCAGATGAGATGGACGTCTGCCTTCAATCCTTCAGTATAAGAGCAGGTCAAAGACCAGCTGAGGATTGGCCATGGAGCTCCTAAAATGTGGCTGGTCTGAATTGAGATGTGCTGTTTAGTGAAAAATCTACATCAGATTTCAAAGACTTAGTTGGAAAAAAAAAAAAACTGTAACATATTTGATGATAATTTTATGTTGATTACATGTGGAAGTGATAATATTTTGAAGGTATTGGGTGAAATAAGATACATTATTAAAATTCATTTCACCTGTGGCTTTTTTATTTCTTTTTTAAAACGTGGCTACTAGAAAATCTAGTTACAGTGTGGTTTGCATTATATCTCTATTGGAAACCTTGGTCCAGTGCAATGTAGTGCATCTCATTGTTTCCTATTGATCAGAAGTCCCAGACTTAGTGTGAGGTCACTTGCTAATTTGTATATTTTTGTCCAGTAGAGATGCAGGTAATTTCTGTTGACTAGAACAGAAAACCCCTAAGATTTACGGCCTGTTGGACATTAACCAGTTTTATATCTAACCAAGCAAATGCATCCTAATATTTTATTGTTAATTTGTCTATAAATAGTTTAGCTTTTCGTATGTCCTTTGTGCTGGTCATAATACCTTATTAGTTCCTTCATTATTAATGAGCCTTCAAAAATTCTTGATACATGTTCATTTCATATTTGTCTGAGATTTGTAATTATCTTTTAGAACAGCACTGATAGAAACAGAATGCAAACTGCATGTGTAATTTAGAATTTTCTAGCAGTCACATTAAAAAGTAAAATTAATCTTAAAAGTGTGTGTTATCTAACTCGAAATGCCCCAAAGATGATCATTTCTACATGTAATCAAGATTAAAACATGATCAATGAAATACTTTATGTTCTTTTTGCATCCTTCAAAAATCTAGCATGTCTCAGTTCGGACCAGCTACATTTCAAGCTCTTAGTAGTCGCACGTGGTGAGTGGCTGCTACCATACTAAACAGGGTGAGTTGTGACTCTCTCCTTAGAAGTAAAAGAATATGGCCAACAAATAAAGGCAGCTCTGGACATCTAGGGTTCGTGTGTGAGCTGGAAGGCAGCTGTCTCTGCAAAGACAACAGAGGTCCAGGGGGAGCGAGAATGTACCTGGAACTATATTCCAGTCCTCAGGAAATCCTCATCTCACCTTCGGATACTTTTCTTCCGTTCTGCCCCCCAACTGCATGGCCTTGAGCCGGTCACCTCCATTCTCTGGTTCTGTTTCCTCATTTGTAAAATGAAGAGGTTGAACTTGAAGATCCCTGAGGTCCCTTCTGGCATCCTTGTGAATATTCTCTGAATGTGCTTGGGTAGCACATTCTGCAGAAGGACGCTCTTGGAAGTTTTCAGGTACTTTTGAGAGTCTCCTTCCTATTGTTGGGTTTGTGTTCCACAATCTCCACAATACGTGGTGCTGAGAGGCTGGAAACCGGATCGGGAGCTGCCTGCTCAACCAAGAAGGGGCTGCTCCCTTTGGGCAGGTGGGGAGATAAGAGTTACGACATGTAGGACTGGAGGCTTGCAAGCCGCCGATGATCTTCCTCCATGGCCTAAAAGTGTATTTTGTGGGGCGGGGTGGATCCCTTGCTTCGTGGAGTTCTGTAGTTAATCTTAAGCAATAGAAGATAAAGGAAGTTAATTCCCTTCTGAGGATCCTCAAGAGAGTGTGCAGGAAATTAGAAGTGAGGGTATACCAAAGAAGAAAGAGAAACTGCATACTGATTGCTCCTTTAAGGAGGTGTGACTAAGTCTTGACTTCTGCAGGTAAAAGTCACTGGAGCCTTAGGTTAAGACAAGGGATTAGTCTGTGGATGTTCCTTTTAAATAAATCGACGAGGGGAAACCAAACTGGATATGCCTTCCCCAACCTAACAAAATGTATGTCCCGTGGTGACCCCCCAATGAAATAAGAGAGCGGGCTTCCCGGGGGTACCGTGAGACTGGCCCCGCACACGAACGCACGGACGGGAGAGAGACGCAGAAGACAGAGGCTGGCCACGCCAGATTGGGAGGTGGCGGGTCTAATAAGGGAGGGAACTTACTTACAAGCCTTGTCTTGGGCGGCGGCAAGATGAGTAGATCTCTGCACCAGCCGGCCAAATCGTAAACATTTATATAGAGGCCTTAACTGGGTTGAGTCCAGGATATCTGTGGGTGTTCTCACCATCACAGTACTATCTCCAGGCTATGTCCGTGCAGCAGCCTCTGGGAGTGGGAAAGGCAAAAGAAGACCACATTGCAAGGGCACGGGAGGGGGTGAGGAGCCTCTGATGGCCAGGGTCCCGCCGCCGGGTCAACCAGAGGCTGGGTCCTCTCCAAGACCCCTCACAAGAACAAGGGCAGTAGAAAATCAGTGGCATGATTTGTGAGATGCTAGGGAGGTCTCCCCCACTGCCTGAAATCCCACCATCGGGGGTGCATTCAGAACTCCTTTGTGTCTGGAAGGTTAGTCTAATTTTAGGAGCTCTCTATCACAGTGCATGTAAATCTGGGGGCGCGGGCATCCTCGGACTTCTCAGTTTGTGCATGGAAGCCGGGGGCAGCGGAAGCAGCTCACGCCTCATGGCCCTATAGGAAGGAACCCCAGCAAGCAGTGCCTGAAATACACGCTGTCCTTCTCCCCCAACGCTCCACAACAAGCTCCCTGGAGGTGGAGGATATTCATCATCCCCGTTGGAAAATCCAGGGCCCTACGCATCTTCTGGGGCTCCCACCTGCCTCTCCATGCCTACTGCCTGCCCTTGGCTTCCATGCATGAACCTTGGTTTCCACAGACATGCCTCCCACATTCCCCTCCCCGATTGTCCCTTCATGCGTTCCCCTTCACCTGGCCTGCTCTCCCCCTCCAAACCCAGGCTCCAGCTCTGCTTGGCCAGCCGGGACGTCGGATTCGGAGCAAGCAGGTTAATTCATCTAAACAGTTTTTTCAGTGTCAAGACGGGGAAACTATTATCAGCCCCATTAACCTCATAAGGTGGTAATGAGAATTTGCCGATTGTAAAAATGGTTTAAGATTTCAAAATGCCACACAAGTGTAAAGGATTACCGTAATGGTGATGTTAAAGGGCCAGCAAACAGGCACGTAAGGTAATCCTGAATTTTTAAAGTCTGCTGTGATGTCTTAGAAGGAATTTGATTTGTGGGATTGCTAACTCTGTGAAAGTGTGCCTGTGTAAAAGGTGTCACATCACTTTCTCATGAGGCTGGTGTGTTAAATGTGAGAAGGAGAGAAGAGCCTTCTGTACTTTTTCCCTGTTCCGTTTTTATCATGAAAATCTAGTAATAGTTCCTCTGGGCTTCGGCAGATAAATCCACAGTAGATCGTTTTTTTCTTTCTTCCAGGCTAAGAGTCTTTGATGGGGAAAACATTGTATTCTGCAGTTCTAGAGAGATGACATGAATAAGCAATGACTTTTTTCTCTTTTTTTTTTATGTCTTCAGCTTGTACACCTGAAGGACAACAGCGGCTGAAAACAGCCCCCCAGCCCTATCTGTGGAATCCCAGCTTCTTACAAATCCCCTTCCTCTTCTGGGAGGATGTCTGATTCCAAAGCCCATGGTTAGAATCCTTTTAACAGATGAGGAAACTGAGCTCATTAGCAAGAAAGTTGTCACTTGGGCAAACTCACAAGCAAGCAGTGGAAGGTGGGCTGAGGCCTGATCTCCCCAGTGGCCCAGGACGAATGCTCAACACCAGATAATAGATTCTTTTCAAAGGCTGTTTTATTCACTTATAATTTATACACATGGGAGCTTAAAAGAATGATACCTGGGTCCTACCCCAGATACTGATAAGTAGAAGGTCTTGAGTAATACTGGGGTGATTCTAATGGGCAGCCAAGTTTAGGAACCACTGTTCTAGAGTTTTTTTTTTTTTTTTTTTTTTTAATGTTTTTTTTATTTATTTATTCATGAAAGTCAGAGAGAGAGAGAGAGAGGCAGAGGCAGAGGGAGAAGCAGGCTCCCCGCCTAGCAGGGAGCCCGATGCGGGACTCGATCCCAGGACCCCGGGATCATGACCTGAGCCGAAGGCAGACGCTTAACCATCTGAGCCACCCAGGCGCCCCTGTTCTAGAGTTTTTATTCCTTACAACTCTACGACTCATTGTCAGTGTGGGAACAGATGGATATTGCTTCTCCCCACACCTGAGACTGCTTTTTCCAAATCAGGGCTGGCAAATTTCCACTGGGTCTACTATCTTCTTCCCTCTGTCACACACACACACACACACACACACACGGGCCCTATAAGTTTCATTTGTATCACTGCTGTCACCAGGTAAATGTGGCTCTGGTCCCAGCCTGACCAGGTCACACCTAGAGACGAGCTCTACATTCTCAAAGAAGACTAAGTCACAACAGAATCCTGAGACCACAAACGAGCATCAGAACTATGGCAAATACTCGATAGATACAACACGCCAGTTCTAAGTCAAAAGGAGCAAAACAGATCCTAGTGGAGGTCAGGGAGCAGAAAAGGCCACAATTCCATGCCTCCATGTGAACAAGAGCAGGGCCCACCAATCCCGAGGATGGACACTTAAAATAAAACTGACCTTGGACTAGAAGCCAAGGGCATTTATCGCTAAAGTCCTTTCCAAATCAACCAAGAACTCAAAGGGATACTACTGTTATCAATATCCCTATGACATTTTTTTAATATTAAAAACCGAGTAGCTGTTAAAATACAAAACAAACTTGATTCTGGAAATAAGGTCTTGGGAACTGGATCTTCAGTTGCTTGTAATTGCTATGTCTCCTTAGTCTCCTTAATCTGGAACGATTTCTCAGTTTTGACTTTCATGACCAATTGATTTGTAGAATGTCCCCCTGTTTTGTTTTATCCTGATGTCTTCCCATTAGTTTCCAGTTACGCACTTTTTCCAGGAATCCTACTGAGGTGTCGTCAGGTCCTTAGGGCATTGCAAAAGGAGGCACATGATATCTCTTTGTCCCATTACTGATGCTACTAAAGAAAAATAGCTTCTCAAGAAAATGGAGGACACATTCAACATTTTCATTGGTTTAAAAAGCAACCCGAGTTGCATTCTGCACTGCAGAAATTTCTAGTCTTGCCCCTCGCCGACTGGAAACATGTCCACATTCTCTGCCTCCACAAACCTTGAGAGAGCAGGCCATTCCTAATGCAGTTACCTCTCCCCACTCTGCCGTTGGCAAAGCCAGCTAGACACCATCCTTTGACTGGAGAATGTCCAATGAGCCTAACTATTGTCACTATGTGCCACATGGATTAGATTCTGGAATAATCTGTGAAGTATCCCCATTGGAACACCATCCCCTCCTTCACTGAGCAGTCAGGTAATGGTGCAGAGGAATGCCCAGCACTCCAAAGCTTTCTCCAAATTCTTCCATTTCCAAAGTTTTTGGCTCAACTCTGACCCCTTATTAAGTTCTCCAAGAATGGACTAAGGTCTCTAAAAAGACTTTCTGGGAAAGAAAGAAAGACAAATCCTGGGAAATAAAGAAAGAAAGAAAGAACCAACAAACATATTTATATTTTATCTAGTACTATTTAAGGATTAGAGATTCTGTACCTTCAACTCTCGTCAGTAGACTTTTCCTACAGAAACCAGTTAAACTTTTGAAGAATCCCAGAGGAATATGAGAAAAAATAGTGAAAATCTTGCCTTGGCTATTCATGAGGTGTGACAGATGCCTCAGGGATTCAGGACTGAATGCAGTGCATTTCCTCTAAAGGTTGAGAAGTGCGGAACCTTCAGACAGTCTGAATTCACTGAAGTGGTATGGCTGGTAGAAAAAAAATTCTTCAGGCCCGACAGAGATAGGCTATGTGCTACCAAAAGTTCTTACAGACTTCCTTGCTCCTTCATTTTGGAGACCTGGACTTTTCACTAGTTTCAGTGTTTCCTCATGTCTTCCCAGCTGTCCTTCCTCTGACTAAATCTCCAGTTCTTGCTCCCTGCTCCTCCAGAGTCAAGGTCAGTAGGACAATTTTAGGGTGTAATGACTAGGACAGCAATTAACCATCTTGTGTGCTGTTTCATCAAACTTGGTGATTACTTTTCATATTTTCTCTGCTAATCTTATTACCATCAAGCAAGGCTTTGACTACTGAATTTACTGGCCCACTGTACTGTTCCCCTTTAGTTCTTTTCCTTTGTGACCTCTAGTGCCTAGAGCTGGATTAAACATAATCCTTGTTTTATCCCTATTCTTGAATGGATTGCTTTCTAATGAGTATTTGTGAACTCACCATCCCATTCCCACGATGGTCACATTACCTAATAACTTATATTTACCGATGTCCTTCTGTCCTAGCCTGTCTCCCTGCTTCTCCATAGGTAACCTCTATTCTAAATTTTGTCTCAGGAATATCCATGGTAAAGGAAAGAAAAGTTTTATCATGTATATGTATGCTTAAGCAAGGCGTTTTGTTCATTTTTATAAGAATATCATACTGTATTATGTTTTTCACTAATTATTATTAAAATCATGTTACCAACTAATTGGGCAGTAGTTGTTTCATTTTCATAAATGAAGATTATGTCGTTGGGTAAAATAACTCTATCCGTTCTTTCAATGGACATTTGGATTGTCTCATTTTTTTTGCTTAAATAGTGCAGCTGTGAATTTCCTGGTGTACAATGCAAGAGTTCCAGGAGATACACCCAGGAGAGAATTGCTCAACTGTAGGGATGTGAATGTCAACTTTGAGATAATGCCAAATTATTTTCCAAAGGGATGTAGTAAACTCCCATCAGTACTGGGAGGTCTCAAACCACATCATCTCCAACATTTGGTATGACCAGACTTCCAAATTACATTACGTGGGGGTAAAATGGTGGTATCTCATTGTGGTCCTGGTTTGCATTCCCCTGGTTAAACCTCTCTTCATATATCTACTGGTCATGTATTTCCTCCTCCACAAAAATGCCTGTTCAAAACCTTTGCCCACTTTCCTATTGTTTATATATGTATACCAATTCTTTACGTTACATGTGTTACTTTTCACTTCCAGTTATCTAAATTTTTATGTAGTTGGATTTATATTAAGGCTCATATACTGAGTCTGAGTTTACATGTAATTTTCCTAGTTAGGCTTCCTGTGTCCATTTTAAAAGATGTTTCCTCACAAACTTCGTATCACCTACATCTTACGAACATCAGAGTTTAACTCTTTCATTCTTCTATATTTGATTTTTGTGCATGGCATGATTTACAAGTGCAAATGGCATTTTCTTAAAATACTCAAAATCGTTACTTTTCTCTCAACACAGTTGAAGTTCTAATATAGTACCCGCTCCCAAACTAAATCAGTCATTAATGTGGAGAACCCGTTAGGACAGGTAAACTTTACCCTTAATTTCCTTGCTTTGGGAATCATCTGCCAAGGAGATCCACAAACTTGTTTTGCAGACCATGGTTGTTTCAGAAATAGCCTTTTTTGACTCAAAATGTAATCTTACACACCTTTGTTTTGCCAAATATTATGTGTTCCCCATCCCCCTACAGACTTTGGCAGCATGGACACTCAATCATTACAGCACATGGGAGCCTATTTCTTCTTTCTACAGAGTCCCTCACTTTTGAGTGCACGGAAGTCTTTCAAGTTGTCGTAACTTGATGCCTTTGCACATGCTGCAACCTCCATCTGGATCCCATTCATTCTGCTAAGTCTTGACTCAAACATAAATCTGAGAAGCCCTTCTTAAACATTCAGAAAAGTGGCTGGCCCAAACCAATATCCAGTAACAAAAAATGTCAAGCACCTACTTAAAATACTGATGGCTTCTAAGGAATTGGAAATTAATACTTAAGTCTTTTAAGAACATTTGGTTAAGTTTGGGCTTTCAGAAATTTCATAGAATGAGCTCAAATACAGAAAAAAGGTACTCATTATCAACTGAGTCTCTGGCATTACCTAGGGTCGGTAATAGCTGTGCCCAAATATATCCACTTTCAACTTGGTTTCTATACCCAAAAGACACATATGCTTGCTTGTCCAGGAGGAGAGTCATTCTTATAAACTAATTACGGTAATGATACAGGGCAGGTACAGATGTCTCCCCAAAGTTAGCATATCAAGTCTTGCTACTTCAGTAACTTCCAGGTTCTTTAACACTTCGGGGCTGACAATCATACATAAAATAGACTTCCAAGAATCCAGGTTGAGTAGCATGATCAGATTTTGATGTACTCAGCAATTTTTTGCTTTTCAAGTTCTTAAAGCAGATCTACTGTGATGAGATCTTGAATACCATATTTTGTCATTCAAGAGTACCATTTTCCTTAGAGGCCATTGTGAAGTTTCTTAAAAATACCTATACAGACCCAGCAGTATCTTTAGTTTTAGGCCTTTAGTCTAAAGGAGAGCTAGAATTAACCAGTAACACTGTGACTGCTGTAAGCGACACTAAAGAGAACGGAAGAGTACTTTATTGACATTAATTTCACATTTAGAAAAAGACCCACGTCTAGCCATCTTCCAAACGCCCAGTTTCAGAGACCCCCTTAAAACTATAGAGGTTTCAATTCCACCACTTACTTTCCTACATACAACAAAATAAAGCAATTTATGGTTCCTTGATCTTTCTCTGCAGGAATGTTTTTTAAGACTATCTTCTCAGTACACAGCACCAGTCAGGAGGAAGTTCCTAACACACTGTATAGACTCTCATGCAGTGATTAATGTAGTTGCATCCAAATGAAGTGCTGTTCTCCCCTAATGTAGATATGAAACTGTTTCAATGATAACTGCCACTGCTGGAAAGTCTCCAAAATTCTTGGATTTGCACCCAGAGGCTTTTCACTGTTGGTAAGAGTTCAATTATTCAATCGAAGTTTCACTCTCAAATTCAGGTTTAACCACAAATAATTGAAGACTGCAGATTCCAAACTGGCCATTATTAGTTTTAAGTATGTTTTGGGCCATGGCAGGATTGGTGACTATTTTGTAGGGAAGACAGGAAGGAAAAAAATTGAGGCCCTATAGTTAAACTACTTGACATTCTTTTTCTCTTATACTCCCCCCTCACCCCTTACCATTTCTATGATCTTTAGAGCATGACGTAATAGCAGAACTATTAAATGGAAAAGCTAGGACCATAGGTAAGAGCTGTAGCCAAGTCCATCCTTTCAACTGATCTCAATGCGGCTCCTCTCTCAAAAGGACAACTGTGAAGCGGACATTTTTTTTTTTTTAACAATCCCAATACTCCACACACAGAAAATACGTTTTCTCCAATTTCCTGGAAATATCAACGTTATAGTGACAAAAACAGACATGAAGCCTGGATTTGGGACAATTAAAGAAATGTCATAAAAATTTATTATTCAAATCCCAAGGCAAAAAAATCTCAGGTTGGAATCTTCCTTCATCTATTGGGCACTAGTACGTAGAAACATTAACAGCTAATATTAAGTATTATCACAATTTCAGAATCAAACTAGTTTAGAAGACTAATGCACATAAATAGGCAAATGTGACAAGCTTTAGTTTTTATTGATACTTGAATGAAATCCATCTCCTCAAGTCTAGTTTAATGCTCCTTAGCTATAAACGATTATTTCATGTCCTTGGCCTGGGGGTCAGGAGAAATCAGTTTAAAAAAAGAGCCATGAAGATGATTATTTTGCCCCAATGCATAAGAGATCTTTTCTCCTTGAAAGAAAGACCCCAAGGCCTCCATTGCACTTTTATTTGAATGTAGTATTTGGGACAACTGTGCCAAAGGGCTATTTCCCAATTTAATCTGAGGTCATAATAAAACAAGTACAAAACAGTTATTTGGGATTTCCGTTTCTCACCCTTATCATCAAGACTCACTGCCTCCCGTCATCAATATTTATTGAGCATTTACAGTGTACTAGGCACAATAGAACATACAGAAAACATTGTCCCTGCTCTTGAGGAGCTTACATTCTAAAAGAAAAAAAAAATACACCTCTTTTAAAATGATATTTTTGTTTGGTGTTTTCTGCAAGGTACTGAGGAAAATAGTCCTAGGGTGAGCTTTGGGTATAACTTAGCCCCATCATTATTTAAAGAGAGGAAGAGGAAGGATTTTAAAGGCAGACAATGACAGACCATTCAGGATAGGTAGGGTTTACAAGGAGATAAACACAATCTCAATTAAGGAGAGATTTGCTGCAGTAAATAGGATGAGGGAAATAGTTTGTGGGATGCAAGCAAAGGAAGCAAGGTATCCTTAGACACTGAGTGGAGCCAGAAAGATCATGCGGCCTTTTTTCCAAGTACACGGCCACCAAGTAGGAATGGTTGGTGACAAGACAGAAGGCTAAAAAAGGTAATCCTGTGCACCTGACAAATAGAATAAAGGATCAAAATGGAAGGCAGGCTATAACAATATCAAGAAATTCTTAAAAACAAAAGTGATTTGGAAGCACAAAACTTAATGCTACCCAATGTCATGATGGGCCAAGAACATTGTGGCTTCCTAAGTTAGAAAATGCCGTATACCAAAATTTTAAATGGAACACATTACTTTTTTCCAATCAATCCCGTCTCTGAAAAAACAAAAACAAAAACAAAAAAAAAACCCCAAAACCAAACAAACAAAATACAAAACTTTCTCCCCCCGCCCAGGGGAGGGGAGGAATATGGGACATGGTTGGGAACAGTAGTAGTTATATTAGTAGTATTTTGTTATGATAAACTTTGTATTTAAACTTGGTAAAAGCCCATTAGCTGCCAAGAGGGAATAAGGAATAAATTTCCAAAAATGTACAATTTAGAGAAGTTTCAGAACCAGAAGACTAATTTACATGAAAAGCTGTAGAGAAAGTAGTTGAAAAGTCCATTCATAAAACTTTTATTCCACTTACATGAACTTAATACACGTGTTCTTAACAACTATGCTTGGATTGTTCATGAAAATTTCATAAGACATTAAACAAAGCTAGCCATCATCTCAAGTTATTTCCCTGTTAACTATTTTTACAGAAAATGAATTTAAGAAAATAATAAAAAAAAAAAAAAAAAGAAAAATCACAAAAGCAAAAAAAAAACCCCAAAACAAAAAACAAAACAAAACAAAAAAACCCTAAAAAAAGTTAAATACATGGGATTTTTATTTTGCTGCTGTACTTGATATACATAAAGTAATGGATATCAAGCAATTCATTTTTACTGCGTCTTTACTTGTACATTTGTTCTTAGGTTGCCTAAAACATTTAAATACAAATAAAAGGAGTGTAGCAAAAATAATGAAAGCAAACAGCAGGTAACTTTACAAATAATGGAATGTGAACCGTTTCTGCCCTTATCCAGAGTAAATTGGGTCACAATTAAAGGAACACTTCTGCAACTGTAGTCAAAGGTGTGCACATTGAGAGTATTCCACAGATACTCATGGTTCAATATGTAATAACTACAGAATACCCATTTCTACTACAGCCTTATAAGTGCTCCAAACCTTAAAGTACCCACAAAAACTACACCTGTATCTGGAACCAATTATCCCTTTTATTCCCCACCAGGACAAACCAATATGTAGGCAGTTTTCTTTGCTTAGACATGGAAGCAGTTTTAACACTGGCCCTTGTGAAGCCACAATGTACCAAAAGTACTATGCCAAACATTTATAACTAGTATAAAAATTCCACATCCCCATATTGGCCACCTCAAGATGAAAACAGATAACTCCCTAAATGTTAACTGGCTCTACTCCCCTAATATTCAACATAAAAACCACATGGGAAATATAGAAATTCAAATAGAAGTAACATAAACCTGTCATAAATCGTAAACAAAAAACTATTTGTGGGACAGCATGGATGACAAATGGTCTACTATGTAAATTTTAGAATGAGGCAGACAAAAGTTGGAAGGCCGGTTAATTTTCCCCTCCTTCTCCTGCTTCAGCTTCGTCTCCTTGGGTGTCCGATGTCCACAACTGGCAAAAGAAGGAAATATTTTTCAGCATGTTTCAGTTTGAAAAAAATCTTAATAAATTTGTCATAGTTACCAGAATATAACCACAGCTTTTGCTGAAAGCTTTCTTTAAAAGATTACAAGCAATGAAGACAGCTTCAAGATACAAAACACCCTCATTTTCTCCCTAACCTTTTTGTGTCAACACTTTAAGTACAAAGCAAGTTGTCTTCAAATAAAGTCAGATAACAAGAAACTCTTGGTTATCATAGAAGAGAAAGCAAAATAAAAAATACAGAAGTGCTACAAAAATGAGAATATCAAACTGCTCTGAATAGCCCCAATATGAGAGACGGATGTTTAAGTTTAGTGTACCTAAACGAGAATCATCTTAATTCAAACCCAAGTTCAAGCTCAGGTTGATTTCTTTCGTACAACATAAGACTCCCACTGCAAAGAGAATCTCACACTCCATGAAATTCAAGAGTGAGAATATCAAGTCTGAATTAAATTACAAATTTAGCTTTTCTAATGTTTTTAGCTTAGAAAAACATACCTTTTGAATCTATAGCATTCAAAATAAAGAGTTGAACAGAAAACAGTATGGTCAGAACCCAATCTTCTAAGAGGTAAAAACTGAATTGTCCCATAGTGTTAAGACTATGGATTCTATTAATTTTTTTCATTAATGTTAATTTTGCAGGTTAAAAAAAATCTCAAAATTATTTCAGCTTCTTCAAAAATTAGTATATTTTACAAGTCTTAACAGTCCATAATGACTTTTAGATGTAATTTTTTATAAAAGGACTGCTTATACAATGAAAAATGAAGGAAAAAAATGCAATACTTTTCTAACTCCCAAATCATCCATTAGCTTTATTTATTTATATTTATTTATTTATTTTTAAAGATTTTATTTATTTGAGAGAGAGAGAATGAGAGAGAGCACGAGGGGGGGAGGGTCAGAGGGAGAAGCAGACCCCCTGCTGAGCAGGGAGCCCGATGCGGGACTCGATCCAGGGACTCCAGGATCATGACCTGAGCCGAAGGCAGTCGCTTAACCAACTGAGCCACCCAGGCGCCCCCATTAGCTTTATTTATTAACCAAATAGATCTCTGCCCTGGAAAGGAGATTTCTTCCAAGGTCATATTAAGCTAAATGACCTCTGGAAGTCTGTGTGTTCCTGTTAAACGGGTTTTTTAAGATGAAATTATCTTCTAACATCTCTTCCCAGTTTTAACCTTCTAGGATTCTCAAATTTTCCATAAACACCTGAAAAAGTTGATACATTTTTCTACCAGGGTTATGTGTTGGCAATTTAGTCAATCACATCCAATCTCAAATACTATGTAGTTTTGGCAAAATTTCTTAACAGATAAATGATCCAATCAACCTATAATGATGACAGGTGATACTACTAAGGCTCAGAGAAGACACACAGTAATTAGTAACAGAATCGGAATGCAATCCTTGGTTCTCTTTTCAGTTGTTGGGAGTATGCTCTTTCATGCTATAATAATAACCAAATCAGCTGGAAGTATGTATTTCAAGCCAGGCCCTCTCAAAAAGTGATGACAATGTAACAGCAAGTAGGTCTCAATTTTTACCTTTTAGGAATGACAACCATCTCATCACTTCAAATCAGAAAATAGGAAAATTCTTAATATTAAAAATACCTAACAAAGTGCTTCTTTCCTTTGACATAAAAAATTCATTCTTTAAGAAACTACAGGTTATTCTCTTGACGAAAATAAAAATCCCACAAATTTGTAAGTAGCCCCCAGTTACACTTTTTAAAATAATTTTAAGTGTTTAATAATAACAAAGTATACAGTGTGGTTCAAAAAACTCTTTGATGATGATAACACCACCAGAATATAGACCTGGTTCAGAAAATTGGCAGTGAATTAGAATAAAGCTGGAAGTGAAATGTATAAAAGGATATACAGTCCTCAGGCTCTACACTGCAACTGTTCACTCCTAGCTCTCATTACCTGGCACAGCAGGTACTTGATAATTTTTTCACCTAAGATTCAAAACTTCAAAATCAGTATTTATCTGAAGGAGAATGGGGAAACCTATGGGACTAAAGAGACATATCAACCACTTTGCAAGGTGTAGACTTTATTTGGATCCCAACTCAAATAAAAAACTGTTTATTAAAGACAATTTAAAAAAGAAACAACTTGAATGAGTACTGTTTAGATATTAAACATTATTAAGGAATTACTGTAGGTTTTTTCAATGTGATAATAGCATTACAGTTCTTTTTTCTCAGTCTGGAGTATGCTAAGGATAAGCATGACATTCCATAACAAGTCTTTTTTTTTTTTTATTAAGAGGCTAGCTAGCTAGGCAAAATAGATTTCCATTTGAATTCCGTAAGGTATATGAAATTTTTTAACTGAAGTTACTGATGGAGTACCATAGCTGTATAAATATGGAAGCAACTTTATCGTCAAGAAAACCATTTTTTTAAAAAAGGTTTTATTTATTTATTTGAGATAGAGAATGAGTGAGAGACAGAGAGAGCAGAATGGGGAGAAGGAGGAGAAGCAGGCTCACTGCTGAGCAAGGAACATGACATGGGGCTTGATCCCAGGACCCCAGGGATCATGACCTGAGCCAAAGGCAGACGCTTAACTGACTGAGCCACCCAGGTGCCCCAAGAAAACCATTTTTAATGGAATTTAAACATGAAGAGAACTTGTATAATTTTGATAATAAAAACTATTCTGTGACTAAAATGGAACAAATGGAAACACCCAAATTGAATTGGAAAATAAAACAGCCTATGTGATTGAAAGTCCAAAACCAGGGCTTACAAAATTATTTTAAGAACTAAAACTCTAACAATAGATATGTAACTAACTAAAGTATACATTTTTGGTCCTTGATCTCATCTTAGTTTCTATAAGGCAGTTTTCTTCATAGCTTTAATAGCTGATACAATTTTATATTCAATAAAGAGACCAGAAATATTCCTTGTAATAATCTATAGAACATAATTTCAACCACACTGGCCATTCATGATGCTGTCATGTACTTACTGTCAAGTTGTCTCTCAGTAATTGCATTATTAGCGTGCTGTCTTTGTAGGACTCTTCACTTAATGTATCAAGTTCAGCAATGGCTTCATCAAAAGCCTATGATGAAAGAAGGACATTTCAGTGCTCAAATAATAAGGATTACTAAATTTCCACAAAACAGGTAAAATACGTACTGTCTTTGCAAGAGAGCAAGCTTTCTCCGGGGAATTCAGAATTTCGTAATAGAACACAGAGAAGTTAAGGGCCAGACCCAATCTAATAGGATGTGTTGGTTGCATTTCCTTTTTGCTGATTTCAAAAGCTTCTTGGTATGCTTGTTGTGACTGATCCACAATCCCTGGAAAATAAAACATGCCAAAACGTATCGACAAAGTTTGCACTTCATCTCCACCCCTCAAGCCAGACCTTTAATATCCAATGGTATGCTCTGAAATACTAAGTTGTAGCAACCTTGATTGAATGAGGATCTTAAATTTAAAAAAAAAAAGGCTTCTCGAAGGAACACCACCACACTAACCATTGGTCACTGTCAATACAACAACTCTTGCAATCATCTCAATAACTAGTTTTCACTGCTCTATAGTTACGCTGTGATCACTATCTCTTAAAATTGTGAGGAAACAGGGTGCCTGGGTGGCTCAGTCGTTAAGCGTCTACCTTCGGCTCAGGTCATGATAAATAAAATCTTAAAAAAATTGTGAGGAAACATTCCTATGCACAAAATTGGCTTTTCAACAAGCATGCATTTTAGAACACCAGTATTAGGCAGTAGGTATACATTCTCAGGACTTAAAAAAAATTAATTACTGGAGCACATGGGTGGCTCAGTCGGCTAAGCCTCTGACTCTTGACTTTGGCTCAGGTCATGATCTCAGGGTTGTGAGATTGAGCCCAGCGTGGAGCCTGCTTAAGATTCTCTCTCTCCCTCGCCCTCTGCCCCTCCTACCCCTCCAAAAAAGAAAAAAGTTAATTACTGCTCTTCATTTAGAGCTCTAAGCAATTATGTTTAATTGTAAACGTACAACTGTTTACATTTCAGAGAGACTACTTCCATACTGTGTTATTTTACACAAGTTCAACAAACATGTTTAAAAACAGTTTACCTTTCTTGTCATCACCAGCAGCAACCTCGGCCAAGTAACGGTAGTAGTCTCCTTTCATTTTCAAATAGAAGACTTTGCTCTCTGCTTGTGAAGCATTGGGGATCAAAAACTTTTCCAAAAGAGACTTTGGAAGAAAAGAAACAGTCACAATAAGAATATTTACAAGACTGAAAAAATCTTCACTTCTTAACAGCATACTACAGCCTAATACCCAATTATTACCAGAGTACAATAGTTGAACTGCAGTAGGCTCATAAATTTGTGGTTTAAAAGCAGAATGTGCTAGGGCGCCTGGGTGGCTCAGTCGTTAAGTGGCTGCCTTCGGCTCAGGTCATGATCCCAGGGTCCTAGGATGGAGTCCCACATCGGGCTCCCTCCTCGGCGGGAAGCCTGCTTCTCCCTCTCCCACTCCCCCTGTTTGTGTTCCTGCTCTCGCGGTCTCTGTCAAATAAATAAAATCTTAAAAAAAAAAAAATCTTTTAAAAAGCAGAATGCTTTGGATAGCAATGCTTAAAAAGTGAAGTTAGTGTTGTGTTTATTACTTAAGGACACATTTTGAGTATGTGCCTCCCCCGCATAGTGCTGTTTACATGCTGATAAAGACCACATGCTTCAGTGAATGTGAAAGCATGAGAGCTCATAACAAGCTTTTTCTACTAAGTTGACAAACTTTCCATTTTCAAGGTAGTCATTAGAATGGAAAGAACACAAGAGATAAACTTTTGGGACTCATGGAGGACTATGACTCAAGCAAAAACCAATCATGTTAAGAGAGACTACCAGAGTCCGTAACCGAGAAAGCAGAACAAAATCAACTTCATTTAGAAGAACACAATTCAAGCAAAACCTCACAACAGGTAACAAGTTGTTCAAAGTCAAAGTTTTATTGTTCCTAATTAAAGTTAAGACAGTGGTATGGGGCGCCTGAGTGGCACAGTCGGTAAGCGTCACACTCTGGTTTTGGCTCAGGTCATGATCTCAGGGTTGTGAGATCCAGCTCCCCACCAGGCTCCCCACTCAGCAGGGGGCCTGCTGGAGATTCTTGTCTTCCTCACCCTCTCCCTCTCTCTCAAGTAAATCAATCTTTAAAAAAACTAAATAAAGACAGTGGTAGATAGGTTTATGAGAATTACAGATCTGAAGAGTAAACCTTTTATTAATTTCCTTAAAGTGATTTTTAGCTAATAAAATACATATTTACTGACCAACAGATAAAATTTCATCCTGTATAATTTTGTTTAAAACTATTAACAATCTAGACTAATTTAAATCCTAGCATGCTAATAATTATATTCTACAATTGATTTAAAGCAAAAAAAAAAAAAATCAGATCGTTGTATTAAGGGGAGAAGGCACAATAAACTAGTGGGTTTTTTTTTTTTTCTTTTAAGAGGAAAAAAGGTAATTCCAGTAGTACAATTAGGCAAATGTTAATAAAAATACTCAAAAAACAAAACCATTCTCACCACCCCCAATTTTCCTCCTGGCTAAAAATACCCTAGGAATCAAGGTGAAAATCAGTTTTCAACTGGGCTTAGCCCCAACTAGTCCATTTTTACAAGAAGAGTTATCAAATTCTTGATTCTTGGTTTCTGTCCTTCTGGCAGTCACGCAGTTTAGTCTACTCATATGCAAAACAGTTTGAAGCTACAGATAGTTTGAAGCTACAGATACCCACATGAAGTGGGTAGGGGCCAACATGGCAGTAGGGCCAAGCTGCACTGCATTATTGGAAGGGGGTCAAGGTGAGAAGTCAAACTACTACGTTTCCTGTGGTTATTAACCAATATTTGAAACTACTGGCCTAAAATCAGATGAACACTTTGGTTAGGATAACAAAAACTTTATTATACCACACCCATACCTTCATATTCAAAGGCCTCTCAGCTGCATTTGTCCTTTGAACACCATGCTCTTTAGGACATAAGCACTCTTTGTTTTCTATTTTTTTTTTTTTTTTTTTTAAGATTTTATTTATTTGACAGAGAGAGACACAGTGAGATGGAACGCAAGCAGGAGGAGTGGGAGAGGGAGAAGCAGGCTCCCGGCCGAGCAGGGAGCCTGATGTGGGGCTCGATCCCAGGACCCTGGGATCATGACCTGAGCCGAAGGCAGACGCTTAACGACTGAGCCACCCAGGGGCCCCCATAAGCACTCTCTGAACACTGACTATGGCAGCTCTTTTGGGATCTGCCTCAAAAACAGAAGATAGTCCCATTTAATATAGTAAGTGGATTTTTCACTTAAGTGAATATGAATTTTTCACGTAAGAAACAAATGACCAAGCCTTTTCAAGTTTTATATCTTAATACAAAATACATTATTCATTCAACTATGGAAGATGGTATAGCATAATGGCTTTGGAGTCAGTCTAGTAAATGGTGGCATTCCACACTTCAAATGGTAAATTCAATTTCTGACTGGCTAAGCTGAAGGTTAGACTATGAAGTCTAACTAAAGAAAAAGTAATAACGTAACCAACCAGAATTCACAAATAACTTTAAACAGCAAAAGAAAAATATATAAATTTAAAGAAGGCTCCATATACAAGTCTTTGACTCATTTACATAAGTAAGATTATACTAAAATATCTTCAAATAAAACTGACAATAACTAAGCCCAAACATGAAAGTTATTCTTCACTTATTATGCAGTTCTATTTCATATTTTACTGCTTAAACCTATTTTTCACATTCACTTAATTCTCCAAGTATTTAAATGCCCCTGTGTTAAACACTGAGAAATAAATGGTGGACAAGGTAATCTCTAACTTTGTGTTAAGTGGTTTAGCAAGGAAGACAAATGAAACTGAGAACAACATTGCCTAGTTACGTCCTTCAACTTTGTTTTTTTTTTTAAAAAGATTTTATTTATTTGACAGAGAGAGACACAGCAAGAGGGGGAACACAAGCAGGGGGAGTGGGAGAGGGAGAAGCAGGCTTCCTGCTGAGCAGGGAGCCCGATGCGGGGCTCGATCCCAGGACCCTGGGACCATGACCTGAACTGAAGGCAGATGCTTAAGGACTGAGCCACCCAGGCGCCCCCCTTCAACTTTCCAATGACTTTAACCCATTCTATGTCAAGATGAAGGCCACAAACACGTGTAGTCAAGGTGACAAGAAATGTTACAACCCATCTTTAGTAACACATCTTTTATGAGTACTAACTTCTATATCCCTAGTAACATTGTGTGTAACTCACAAGGAAAATTTTTTAAACAGTAGTTAAGCACCTCTCCCCCCAAAGTGAACACTGCTTTTAGCCATAACATATAAAAAAACAGTAACAGAAACAACTTTAAAAGATATTAACCAGAAACTACAAGTAAAAGGAAGGCAAGACAACAGTAATCAAGCAGCTTACTGACCCAACGATAGACCAAAAGGACCAAGAGTTAAGTATCAACAGTGGCAAACAAATGTTTCTAGTGAAATGCTGACTACAAGCTGAGAAAGCAAGCTCATTAAACTGTACACTACAAAAATGTGCAGTTCTTTGTATGTCAGTTATACTTCAATAAAGCTGTTACAAGTAAAAAGCTGAGAACGGGATAAATGACATACTTTTGTCTATTGTATCTTCTGATGACAAAACTCTAAGAACCATTAAAACTTAAAACACAAGAAGACAGACTGGATATTAAAGATTAAATAAATATTTAAATAAATATTATTAAAGATTAAATAAAGGGGCTAACACTTGGTTCAATTGGCTAGGAAAAAACAGAACTGTGGTAGACAATCTCCAAAGACATCCTCCACTAACTCCCTTGCCATCCCTGTACACACATATGCCATTCCTCCTCTTGTCAAGATGTGGAATTTATTTCCTTTCTCCTGAGTCCGGGCTAACTTTGATGATTTGCTTTGACCAAGAGAATGCAGTGGAAGGGACTCAGTTCCATTTCTGAGCCTAACCCAAGAAGACTGGCAGCCTCCCCTTTCGCTCTTGGAACCCTAGGCTAGCATATAAAAAGTCAAACTACCCTGCTGGAGAGAAAGGCCAAGCTAGCCCCAGGAATGGGACAGGTTAGGTAAAGCCATTCAGGTGTTTCAGTCCCAGCCAAACGCAGCAATGAGTGACTCCAGCCAATACCATGTGAAGAGCTGCAGTTGAGGCAAACCGCAGGATCACAAGAAGGAATAAATCATTGTTTTAAGTTACTATGTTTTAAATGGTTATGCAGCAATAGACAAGAAAAAATTTTATAAAGCTATATCAATAATAAAGATAACACTTCTAATACTTTAATTTGATCCTTTCATAAACCTACCCATGAGAAACTAAACTACCCTACAGAAGACAATGGGGCCCAGCTCAACGTGTGAAGGTACAACTCCAGCTAGGCAATCTGACCTGTACTACTACAATTATGCTACATTTTTTTCTGCCCTAATAGGGTGCTATGCCTACGAAAAAGGATAATGTGATTCCAAGATATTAATACAATTAGGAATCAAAATTAAGGAAAATGATTCAGTTCTATAATGTACTAATGAGACCAAAGCTATAGTATATTGCTTCTTTAAGAAATTTATCAAGACAGGCATTGACAAACTGGAGAATATCCAGGAAAGCAAGCAAGAATGGTAAAGAAACTAGAAACTTGTCATGAAAATTGAAAGAATGGCTCTAGACAAGACTAGTTAAGTTCAGCAAGAGGCAGATTTCTGCTCAATAAGAGAGATTTGTATGAGTGGTCCAAACTTGGAATAAGCCACCTAATCAAATAGCTCCACCTACTCTTACAGAGATTTTAAGGAAAAATAAGGTGATTACTTGGGGTATTTTATAGATTCATAAATCAGATGTGGTTTCATTCAACTAATATAAGATATGGAAGATACAGAGTTCATTCAATTAAGTTAGTTTTAGCACTAAAGAGGTGATTAAGTATGTTAATTTGTCAAACTGACCAAAGAAAAATAAAATATACATTTTCCAGATTTAGAAGCCACAGGAAAGAGGCAAAGTAGGAAGACCAAGATGGAAAGAGTAAGAACAAAAGGAAAAAGGAAGCAGCACTTATCAGAAAGCAGCAGTGACAAGGAAAAAATTGGAGGTGAGCAAATTTAAAAATCAAATAGAGGAAAGGACTAATAGCTATTTTCAAAAAATACAAAAACTTGAGAATATCCTACTCAATATATAATGCAACCTTCTAAATTTCATTCATCTACTATAGTATAATGAAAGTGATGATTACTCTGGGACACTGTTAAGAATCTGAATTTCTAAGGAGAAACAGCATTATATAAGTGGTAGATGAGACATTACAACTTCCAATCATAAACAGAGGGTAGGCTGACTACTGATGTACCTCCACTTGCAATTTAAAAATCTGCTTTTGATGACAACCACTATCTTTTAAAGATACCATGGCCAACATTTTCAAAAATATCTATGATTAATTTGCAAAATTAGAGTGAACACATATTCTGACTTTATATAATAAGGTAAAATGGGATAGGAAGCAGCAAGATGCTATTAGAAGCCCATATTCAACATCTTTCTGTAAATGGTTCATAATCCAGGGCTAAATGATATGTTCTTAAGAAAAAACACTGAAACAATCTATCAATGGATAAATTATGTGACCCTTGAGATCTTAAAAAGACTTTTCTCTCTTTACAGGCACAATTAACCTCTTAGGTTGTGAAAACACTTAAGATATATGGGGACAAGTAATGACTTTCCCTCCCAAACCAGTCAATTTACCAGAGCAGAATATATTAGCAAGCTTCTTTTTTTTTTTAAAGATTTTATTTATTCATAAGAGACAGAGAGAGAGAGAGGCAGAGGGAGAAGCAGGCTCCCCGCTGAGCAGGGAGCCCGATGCGGGACTCGATCCCAGGACCCTGGGATCATAACCTGAGCCGAAGGCAGACGCTTAACCATCTGAGCCACCCAGGCGCCCCTATTAGCAAGTTTCTAACACATGCTTTGATCAAAGGATGATCTACATACCATAAATGCTTTGACTTTGGAGTGTATTCAAATTAAGGAACCATATAAACATGTCATCTAGTTCTGACTGTCCTTCCTGGGGTAGGTTCAACCTGCCTTCTTCATTAACAAGAACTTAACATTCAATCCTGGCTGTGGTCAAATATTTCTAATGAAAGGTTTATAAACTGAAAAATCTATCTCTATTCTACTGATATACCATACCACTGGTCCTTTAGTATAATTATAGTCTGAAATTAAGAGTAAAACATCACCTTAGGCAACAATTAGACTAGAAACCACCTAAAACACCAAAACTACTACCTTAATTGGTAGCAAGACCCTAATCTCTGGGTATCCAAGCACTTCCTAGAGCATCAGCTTGGTGTAATAAAGCATAAACTCTAAAATCAGACAGACTTTGAATGCCTCTCTCATCATTAATTTTGAAATATTGGGCAAATTAATCTCTCAGAGCTAATCTATAAAACTAAATGAAAATCTAGTTATATAAAATGATCAACATGAAAATCTACTTCAAAAGGCTGCTATGAGGTCTAAATGAGAGTATAAATAGGAAAATCATAGTTCCTGACAGAGCAGGCACTCTATTCAGATATAACATATGAGATCTTGACATTCAAAAATCTGCTCTAGTGGCTCTTGTAATCTCATTTTTAACACTTTGAGTTCAGTAATCTAAATCTGTGTAACTATTAAGAGGGGTAAAATAATGTGAGTTAATATACAGAAAGCATTTAGAACAGAGCAAGAAGAGATACCCTTTGGAGGACAGAACACTCTAATCTGAACTAGCATTCTCTAACCAACTATTTTCCTTCAAGTACTGTCTAAACTAATCAAGTAAGTAAGTTATCATAGGAAATATCTGCACTATAATTAACTTTAAAATGACACCTTAACCAGCCAACCCACCAACATCCCAGAAACCCACCTTAGTTCCAGACTCCCCCTCCTCTTACATGATCTAATTTCCTTATGTTTAAAAAATGCTAACTTATTCCTCCCAACCATAGTACTTATTCTTTCTCTCTAAACATACACTTTCGGGGTGGCTGGGTGGCTCAGCCAGTTAAGCATCTGCCTTCAGCTCAGGTCATGATCCCAGGGTCCTGAGATCGAGCCCCGCATCCGGCTCCCTGCTCCTCCCTCTCCTCTGCTGCTCTCCCTGCTTGTGCTCTCTCTCCAAATAAAAAAATAAAATCTAAAAAAAAAAAAAAACAAACAAACAGATACATGTTCTAGAAAAAAACTAAGTAATAACAATAAATGCTCCATATTTAAGGTTTAAAGATTTTTGGTTTTAGGACTGCTTTATACTCATTAAAAAAATTTAGAAAGCTGTCAAGATCATGGAAGTGGTGGACACAAGTTTTCCAAAATTCTCATTTGTGTTTCAAAGCTTAACTTTATCACTGGTCACAAATACCATTTGTTTTCATTAAAGTGACAAGATTACTTCTTCATTTTCAAGATGTCTGCCAAATACTCAAGCCTGAATAACCATAGCTTGCCTTTCTGTCATTCTTTGAAAAGTGTTCTGTGGGGTAAAATAAGGGAGCAGCTAGTTCAGCTCATGATTCAATCACAAAAACTTTTCCTGGAGGTTAACTGTTATACTTCTCATTATGCCTCACAGAATATTAAAAAGATTATCTACATAAGGGCTATTAATGATTTTATAGCTTCAAGGACAGTAAGTAAAGCCAGTATCCACCCCCCAAAAAAACTAGATGGGTGGTGGTGAGGAATACATAAATTACTAATACAGTATGGTCCCACTCTTTGTTAGTATTAGGACCAGCAGTTTTTGCATCAGTGCTAATGTCCACACAGTGAAGAATCAATGGTGACTCAGTATTATCATGAAAATAATTGTGACCTCAGGGACCCCCTCTAAAAGGAGTCCATGCATCACTATTGATTTAAAGCAATCTGTGCTAAATACGATCCACCTTTAAATATCCAGCTCTAATTCTATGTTCTCCCTAAAGCTAATTCTCAAAACTATTCAGTTTAGGCCTATGTTTTCTATACCTCTAGTGTTTAGTGAAGAGCCTTTTTTTTTTTTTTTTTAAAGATTTTATTTATTTTAAAGACAGAGCAAGCAAGCAAATGAGCGAGCTAGCACAAGCAGGGGTTGGAGCAGAGGGAGAAGGACAAGCAGACTATGCGCTGAGCAGAGCCCAACATGGGGCTCAATCCCACAACTCCTAAGATCATGACCTGAGCTGAAATCGAGAGTTCGATGCTTAACCAAATGAGCCACCCAGGTACCCCAAGAGCTTTTAATTAAAGAAGAAAAAAAGGAAATATCCTAATTTGTCAATAATGTACTAGTTAAATTATATTACACATATATACACATAAATTATAGCACACATATATAACTCTACAAAACATTTTAAAAATGAGGTGTCAATATGGAATAAAGCCTAAGACATACACCAAAGTGCATATATGTGTGCACAAGTTACAGAATACTTTGGGGAGTTTTTTGGTTTTGCTTGTTTCTTAAAGATTTTATTTTTAAGTAATCTCTACACCCAACATGGGGTTCGAATTTACAACCCTGAAATCAAGAGTCCCATACTCTACTAAGTCAGCCCGCTGCCCTCAGAGTACTTTGTATATAATCCTAACTCATGTGTCTTCTTCAAGGATAGAATTGTTTGCATAGGAACCATAAATTCCCAGAAGGGTAAAAATAGGACTAAGGCTAATACAGATTACCTCTGAGCAGGTAGGACAAAAATCAGAAAATTTTTATTTTTTTACTTCATATCCTATGCTCTATAACATCTAAATTATTATCCAGAGTAAAAAATTTAATTTTATACCTTTAACTTTTCACATACATATCTATTCTTAACCTACTTATAGGCTCTTTAAAGAAACAAGTTTTATACATATTAGGCACTTAAATATTAAATCCCCAGGCTGAATTACATATGCATAATTCAAACAGTTTCATTTTAATAGAACAGAAGAAACCTAGAATAATCTTGAGGAAATAAACTTAGTTCAGCAACCTGAAAACTATCAAAAGTTCATCATCTTACCCAACTTCTAGTTAAAACATGATAGAAATCCTTAAGGTTGGTACTGTATGTTAGATAATGATTATTCTGCAAAAAAGAGAAAAAACAATATTCTGTTTTCTCTAAAGACCTAAGACATTGCTCCACAATGACAAGTGTTTGGGTGTTATAAGCACATATACAGATGACCCTTGAACAACATGGGTTTGAACTTCATGGGTCCACCTAGAAGTGTTTTTTTTTTTTTATAGTATGGTACTATAAATGTATTTTCTCTTCCTTATGATTTTCTTAACATTGTATTTTCTCTAGTTTAATTTTAAGAATACAGTGTACAACACCTATAACATACGAAATATGTGTTAACAGACTGTTTATGTTACTGGTAAGGCTTCCAGCCAACAGGAGGCTGTTAAGTTTTTGGGGAGTCAATAGTTATACAATTTTCAACTGCATAGGGGGGTGGTCTCCACCCCAACCCCCACGTTGTTCAAGGGTCAACTATATTCAGAAACAGCAGCCAAGGGGAGGCTAGGTACATATATATCCTAATATGCTTGCAAGACCCCTGGATAAGCTGCAGGGTTCTATGTAATGACCCTGAAGGAGGCTAAGGGAGACAAAAATCCAGAGATAAAGTCTTCCTGCGTTTCACTCCAACATTAATTTCAAAACCTCCCTTCCAATTTTATCCCAGGAAAACTTCTCTAATGCACTTCCTATCCCACCACTATTCCTTAGATTTTCTTTAAACTCAAGGTCACTTTTTCTTCCTTTCTTTCTTAAATGAGAATCAATTTATAGACTAAGGGTCCTTAGACTAAAATCTAAAAAATTAACAAATACCCATTAGAAAGTACACATTTATTTCAGCCCTAAAGAACAGTGACTATGCACTTAAATTAAATCACTGGCCTATATGCTGTGATTTGGGCTTGCCAATTAGAATACATGAAGCCAGCTAGCTAGTGAACTATGTCTTTCAAAGCAAAATTACAAGTTACAGAACTGGGATATCTTCCCTTTTCAAAGAGTAATCCATCAGAAAATGACATAATCTATTCAGAAAGTACTTTGGCAAAATACATCCAGTTCATAACCTTTGACAAAATAATCATACTATGTGGCGTCTATCTTAAAAAAAAAAACAACTCAACTGATTAATACTTTTGTATCATACAGCGTTTCTACAAGTCTTCAGTAGTTTAAATTAATGTCCTATCTAGATATCTTGGTGAAGTAACAGGATAGTATCACGTGTCTCCTAGAGGGCACAATATCACTTCCAGGAAATGGAATTCTTCCCAAAACGCACAATCTGAATTATAAGAACTCACCGGAGAAATCCAAATTGAGGGACAGTCAACAAAATAATAGGCCAGTACTCTGAATTAGGGAAAACAACAAGCCAGTACTCTGAAGTAGGGGTTATAAGTGGTACTATCTGTGAATAAATTCTCTAGGTTATACAGTTTATTTCATCAGTTATTTTACAAAATGCTGATTTTGATAATTATACTGTGGTTATATACGACATGTTAATACTTAGGGAATTGGGTAAAGGATATATGGGAAATACTTCATACTATTTTCCCAATTTTTTTCCCTACATTGAAATTATTTCAAAATGAAAAGTTAAAAAATAAGGTAACTGGTTAGAAAGAATTTAACTACCGTATGTAAAAATAAAAAGGCTATTTTCCATTTTTGTTATGTAATATTATATAAAAATAAGTTTTAAAGAAAAATCCTTTTTAATAGTGACTATATCTAGAACATGACAATACCAGTGAGTTTGCTCCTCCACGCTCAGACCATTTTTGTGCTCAATTGTATTTTTCAAATTTCCTTATTTGATTGGTAAAATTTGTATTTAGGAGAGAAACAGCACAAAAACAAGTGCTGATACATTTGTAAACAAAAATATGAGGGGTAGAAAGGAGGCTCCCACTTTTTCTTAGTATTCCACTACTAGTACTAAATTTTATTTCCATTAAGATAAATATGCATGTCATTAGCAAACAGTAAATAGCCCCAGAATATCAAAGCAAAAGAACCCCTAATGAGACATTTATGGACTGCAATTTGAAAATATGCCCAGAGTATGTCTCCTTTGACTTGACCTCACTAAATACGTGAATGGGAAAGATCAAGCTCCCATAACCCATTCCTGTTTTAGATTGTACTTCCATGCCCCTCTCCTATGAAAACAAATGGGAGAGGTCAGGATACAGATATTCTACTTTCATACAAATCATGTATGAAAAATGCCAGTAGTTAACAAGAGAAAGGGGGGCAGGAAACTGAGACACAAAGGCTTTCACAAATGAGATTCTCATTATTTTCATTTAAGTACAGAATCCTAAAATGCAGTCTAAAATTGAAGCCACTGTTTTTAATGAAATTAAAGTAATTTTATCCAGTTATTCCAACAATCCTCAATCCCTCCTAAAAACTCATGCATTTATAGCAAAGTAAACATCATGTCTCAATCTACAACTAAGGTGATATATAATAAGAGACAAAGTATTATGTTTATGGTATGACCTAACATAAGTCATTAAACCTCTGAGCTTCAGTTTCTTATCTGTGAAAATAAAAAATCTAGGATGGATGCTGCTTCAAACCTAAAATTCAATGAGTCAACTCCCAATTTATTTTATTATTTAGTTACAAAACTTTGTAACATCTCGAAGTCATTTTTAATAACAACCTCAATAGGAAATCCAATTTTACAGCACATTGTGTAAGTTCAAATTTCTAGTCTTGCACAATTCCCTTGTGTAAAGAGTTTTCTCAGAACTTTCACTTTATTCTGCAGAGCCACTGAGCCTTTTATCATTCCTAAATCTAAAATTCTAAAAAGCAAGCAGGCTTTTTGTGGCAACTGGGGCCCATTGACTTGGAAATTAGTCTCTTGCTCCCCCTTGTGGCTGGAATGGCCTCTTTCAACTGCAACTTCATTTAGTTGCTTCCAACCAACCAATTAAGAAAAGTGCTCCACCAGAAATGCTAATGAATCAGGCCATGTCAAGAATTAATTTGCAGACATTTTGACTTAAACTCATCTTTCTATGCAATATTGGCCTACAAGAGTACAATTTTAGGTGTCCTATAAATCAGGTCATATAGTATGAAAAGACAAAGCCACTTAACTTCAAGGATGGGATCACAGAGGAGTGTAACCAATCACTTAGCTGAATGCATTTTCCATTAATAAATGGCAAATCTTCACCATTTAACTTCTAAAAAATCAACAACTGAATTTGAGAAAACCAAGATATATTTTAACCCTGGTGTTTAAGGAAATGTTAAAGCCAGCCTAAAATTTCATCTTAAATCCTGTTGAAAGCTAGAGTAGTTGCTCCTTAAATTTTCCCCAAAATGAATCAAAAGATACCTGCGGAAAACTTAAAGCTGATAAAAAGCCTGGTGTTCTAAAACATTTTGTATGTATGTCTTTAAAAAAATCACCTCGGTGGGGCGCCTGGGTGGCTCAGTTGTTAAGCGTCTGCCTTCAGCTCAGGTCATGGTCCCAGGGTCCTGGGATCGGCCCCCCACATTGGGCTTCCTGCTCACCAGGAAGCCTGCTTCTCCCTCTCCCGCTCCCGCTCCCCCTGCTTGTGTTCCCTCTCTCACTGTCAAATAAATAAATAAAATCTTAAAAATAAATAAAAAAATAAAAAATCACCTCGGTGAAAAAACTCAAAATAAGTGGGATGAAAAACTGCTAAATTAAATCAGGTTCAGAGAATGTCTGCCTTTGGATTCTTAATACTAGGCAAAATAATCCCAGGATAATCAATGTTTTACCTCATATTCAAAATGTAGCTCCTAATGATAAAATGATAAATGGTAGAAGGTAACAAAAAGAATTTATAGAGCACCAATTGGTAACTGTTAAAACTGTTCTAACATGCTTAGGGGCTTTCCTCCTTCTCCCCTGACGCAGAACCCTTTTTATAGTTGGCATCAACCCTGACCAGGGCTGACCACCAACCAAGGCCCCATTTCTCAGTATTTCCACCACAAAACACTTTTTGTTTAAAACACCTCATTTTTTATAGTGTTTTTCAATTTGCACATGCACACTGTATTATATTATTATAAACTCCCTAGTGGGACTAGATTTTATCAGTTGCTCTTTAAAAAAAGGTGAAGACCAGCTCTTTCATAGTTAACCAAACACGAAGTCTTTCTGTTGTATTATTTGGGTATATGCCCACTTCCCTAAGTTGTCAAGATTTTTTAAGAGCAGAGGCTTTTAGTATTTATTATATCTCTATATATAATATTTATTTGTATAAATATTATGTATTTATTTTTCAATAACATAGGGAGCTTACAAAATAATTATTAAATATACAGAATTTATGCAATTAAAATTCTTACATTTAACCTCAAAATTAATAAATCAAGTCACACTGAAGTGATATCAGAGGTACAAAAAAAGGTAAGCAGTATATTTGCTTACCTTTAATATCACCATGGGTGTGTGTTAACTCAGTAATTCTCAAAACATCCTCAAGGTAGATACTATCACCATTCCCATTTTGAAGATGTGGAAATAGTCACAGAGATGGAATAACTTGCCCAAAGTCATAAAATGAGTAAAAATTTCAAACCCCAAAAGTTTGCATAGCCTGTGCTAGATTCTATCATCCCTTTAAAGGTAGTATACATTTAGAAAAATTACACAAGTTTATTCTTCAAGTCTTATCCCTGTGATCTAATTAAGTCTGATGAAAAGCCCCTCTATCAGATGAAAACCACCAAAGGAGAAACTGGAGGGAAAAGTCATTAACTCATAGCAAAGAACACGATCACTTTAGGATGTCTATTTCTGAACATCTTCCAAACACAGTAGTAAAGTACTCAAATTATTGAACTGAGAATTTGTTCTAAGTATACTACAGCCTGCCTATATATAATACTGCCCTCAACTGTCAATTTCACAGAATCGCATTTTAAAAGTAATGCGTCTGGGGTAGGATTTCACCAAATGTCCCTGGGTTAAATGTGGTCCAAGCATGTCTACGTCCTCCTAAACTCTGGGCAATGGTGTTTATTGTATGTTTTAAGAAGCAAAAAAATTACAAGCAGACAATTCATGAGTCTTGGATCAACAAGTAGGTTTTTCTCAGAAAAGCATTTGTAATTGATCAAGATGAGACAACACACAACTCAGACTGGGTTCCTTGGTAATACTAATTAAAAACAAACAAACAAACAAACAACCCTCTTAGATCCCAAAACTTGTTTTCAAGATAGGAACTAACCTCCACTAAAAAACGTTTTTAACTACTCATTAAACAATTCAAGTAAACGAAATCCCAATACAACAAAATTGGGCACTCCTTGAAAATTAAATGCAATAGGGTCTTTCCTACATTTTAAAAAAAATGAACAGGCATACAGGTCAACCCATTGTACAAAGTCTTATTTTGGTCTATTTAACTCTACATATTAACATTTGACAGACTGTCCTTACATTCTTAACTTGCCATCCTACCTGTGGCTAACACCACTGTAAGCGTATCTTTATTTGGGGGAAAAGAGAAGAATGCTCATACAAATTGTATCAAAAGAAAAGTCACAAAAGTTTAGATGTTGAAACCTTTTAGTAATCTATTCGAGTGTAAACAAATGTGCACGTCCGTATCACAGGATCATACTGATACCAAATCAGCTATACATCCATGCTCTGTTGCCTTAAGAGCCACACTGTAGCAATAAAATAAGCCAACAGAAAAGAAAAGTGAACTCTGACAAGATATAGGACTCTTCTACAGAGCGCCTGGGTGGCTCAGTTGGTGAAACGTCTGCCTTTAGCTCAGGTCATGATCCCAGGGTCCTGGGAGTGAGCCCCTCATTGGTCCCTCTGTCTGCAGCTCCCCCTGCTTGTGCTCTGTCATATAAATAAAATCTTAAAAAAAAAAAAAAGACTATTCTATACCACATTACTACTTACGTCACATTATCTTACCAGAAAATGCACCACTAAATCAATGACAAATGACAACTGGTACTACATTTTTGCAGATAGAAGTTTTTCATTCAGAAAGAACAAACGAAGAATGACCTGTAGCACAGCAATGTGCCTAATACCATGGAAACTGCTGAGATATGGTGGCTAAACACTCCATTCCTCCCAAGCCAAATTAAAATCTGTGCTACTTAAAAAATACTGATATGCTTAATATCAAATTAAATACCACCAACATGAACCGTCCATTCTGTTTTCAAGGAGAATGAAGGAATGGAGCCAATCCTCTGAAGTTGGAAAAAACAAAAACAAAAACAAGACTAAAGTAAATTCTAAAGCAGAGTAATGAAGCAGAAATGCTCAGGCCATAAAGATGGGAATTAGCAACGGCTTGTATCAGGGACAGTGGTTAAGACCAAACTAGAGCCAAAGGCTCTATGTACGGGATTTTGGCAAAGATCGAACAGAAGGACAGAAGGGAATCAGTGCTTTACAGAAATTATAAGAGCTGTATGCAGCACAGAACTGCCAAAATTAAGTCGACAGAAAGGAGAGGTAACTTCGAAAGAAAGATGAACTCTGGCTTTTGGCATATTGAAACTTAGAGCAATTCCAAATCCCCTAAAGAGCACTGTTTATTCTCAATGTAAAACCATCATACTAATCAAACTACAAGAACCAGGATGAAATCACAATAGGGATCTCAGAAATTCTAGGGGGAAAAAAAATTTCTAACACTTATTATAATTCCAATGGACAAGTTTTTTTAATATGGCTGACTTCAGAACATCTATAATTTTAACTTTTTAAAAGAAAATTTCTCATATGCATATACATTCTTCACTATGAATGCGCCAAAGATCACTTACTTTGGGATCAAAAATGTATAGTCAAATTAATCTCAAATGGCCCAGTAACATTTAACTCAGTATTATAAAGGCAAAACTATTTCACATACGGGACTCCCTTTATATGCTAGAACCACTTACCAGGTATGAAAAGATACTATATTTATGGGGGGAAAAAAAACCCAAGTCTTTCATAGGTTAAAGCCCCAGGTATAAAAACAAGATTAATGTATAAACAATGGTTAACTATATATCCATTATATGGGCACTGAGAATCTATTCTGATACTAGTAGAAGAAAATGAGTCCAAAGAACGAGATCAAATCTTCAAAAAATTTGTAAAATTATAAAAGCTGATTTTCCTTATAAAAACAACTATTTTTTGCATGTCTACCAATCTACCTTCTAAGAGGCAAAATTTGGTGTCACTTTCCAGGGCCTTAAGTTTTTCCACGGCCTTTGAAGTCCCCCACTCCTTAGTTTATAACATTATGCTAGGTATGTATGATAGTATAGTATAATCTAGCCAGTACCCATCTCTCCTAGTCTCATCTCTTGCAAAATTATTGAAAAAGCCTTTTAAAGGAAGCACTGTTCCCCCCACCTAACGTTCTAACAGAATGATCTAGAATGCAACAACTCTTCTACAAATCCTTAACTGCTGGATTAACCAAATTTCACTTAATTGATAACCGGGATTATACTATATTCTTCACTTCTAGGTAAGCAAACCCGACAATGCCCAGGACTTAGGCTAAATGCTTGAGGATAGACTTTTCAGCTACTCTTTGGACTCCCCCTCAGCTTCTATCAGCAGTTGTTTTTTTTTTTTTTAAAGATTTTATTTATTTATTTGAGACAGAGAGAATGAGAGACAGAGAGCACGAGAGGGAGGAAGGTCAGAGGGAGAAGCAGACTCCCTGCCGAGCAGGGAGCCCGATGTGGGACTCGATCCTGGGACTCCAGGATCATGACCTGAGCCGAAGGCAGTCGCTTAACCAACTGAGCCACCCAGGCGCCCTATCAGCAGTTACTGACATTTGTTAAGATATCCGACCAATAGTCTGATATTTGTTTCCAAAACCATGCCACTATACTGGCTATAATTACTTAAAATGTTCTGTTATTTAAATGTTAGGATATACAAGTGTGAAAAGATATGTTACTATGAAAACTAAATGGAGTGCTTTGGAAGAGCACTTTTTTTGGGGGGGGGTGAGGAAACAACTAGTTTTTAAAGGGAGTTACATACAGAAAAATAGCATGGGTTGGACAACTAAAAGATTAGAAAAAATTACACATTTCTAGAGGGATTCTGAACTGATTGCTTACCAAACATTTAAATTCTCACTCTACTATGCAGACTCAAACTGTATTTTATAAAGGATACATCATTGATAGGGGTAGTTAGCAAATTATTTGAAAAGGCCTTCACCTCACATTAAAAATGGACAAATGAACATACACATCTGTATTTTAATTTAAAACAAATGTTTAAAACAAGTATGATCATATAAACTACTTTTCAATTAACCAATTAGGATGCTTCTATTGTACCACTATTGAGGTGTTACCACTAGGATTTCTTTACTAGTAAAGCTGAGTGTTCTTAAAAGAACAAATGAAAAGCAAAATTACTCTTGGGGAGCTATTATAACTCAAAGGGAGCTTATTTTCCACCTTTCTAATTCAAAATGCCTCTGTAGGGGCCACCTACAATTTCTTCCTTTTTCTTGGGCAGATTAAGAGTTGAATCATTTTAAGTGTGCCTGTACTTCCTATTCTTGAGATTTTAACTCCGGTTTTTCACTCTAATTCCAATTTCAAATCCTTTAAACTTTTCCTCTTAGTTCACTTTTAACACACTAATCATCATCATCATCTTCACAGCTCATCACTAAAACTAAGCATCTCCATCTTTTACTAGAACAGGTTAGAAAGGCATTCTTAGTGAAGTACTGCTATACTGAAAAAGGATAGGTAGCCTGTTGCTCTTAAGTTGTTGGTTATTCTTCCCCTATCCACCGAAGAGCAATCACCTGCCTTTCTATTTTCATTCCTTTATTTCCTTTCATTTTCACATCACACACCTCAGACTTTCCAACTGTATAAACTACCTTACCAGGTGCAATACTGCTTATCATGACAACTCTCCAAAAATAATGAATTTTATTATCAAGAAGAGTCTGTCCAATGTATTCCTCCCTGGAAGAGACTGCAGGTGTATCTTCTATGCAACAGAAGGTCTTTGTATTTTCAAACATACCAAAAGCCATTTGAAAAAAACATGTAAATATATTAAGTAATAAAGATAAGTATGACACTGCAGAATTCTTTTGAGAAGCCCTTATTCCAATAAATAAGCTGCCTAGTGGTTGTCAGCTTACAATTCCAAATAGTGGTTTTTAAAGCCCAAGGCACACAATATATTCAGACCAGCAAAGCCCCAAAAGCTACCTGGTTTCCTAGCTTGTTCCTGCTTAATGGCAGTTCTGTAGTCTACAGATAAAAACCAGTGCCCAGCAACCACACCTTAAAACTGCCTGGGGCAAATAAAAATGTAGAGCATAATAAAATGGAACTCAAGTTAACTGAGTAACTATTGCTATTACTCAACTACTGTTGCCAACTGTTACAGATGCCAGATTCAAGATTTTACTGCTTCACCTCCTATAAGCTGTTTTTTGCCTTATACCAGTGGCTTTCAGATTTTTTAATGAAACTCTGGAAAATTTACTAGTCAAAATGGACCCTCTGCCCCACAAAAATACAGTTTTTAAGGCTTCCTGGATCTTTTAAATCCCATTCCTAGACTCTAGAGTTAAGAGCCTCCTGATTTTCATTCTCTGTAACAATCCTATGGGGTAGACATTACTGTCATTTAATTGAACTCAGTTTTCTCAGAGGAACTGATTGATTTCCTTAGGCCTTGTAACTATTAGATGGTAAAAAGTTGGTCCGACTCAAAATGTGGTGTTCTTTTTACACCACTACATTCTTCTTAGAACTGGAATTAGGTTTTCTAGTATGTATTTTGTCATTTCATGTTCAAGACAAAACTATCCAGTTTTTGGCTGCTTCTTGTGGATTTATGCAGAGGAGGTAGTAGAGATCACTAGTGTTGAGTCCTTACCCTACTACCAAAAGAGCTTTTGTCTAAGATCCGGCAGGAAAGGCAGATTGCATTAGTTCACATACTGGAAACTTCAAATTAACAACACAAGGAAGAACCCCAAGTTCTCTTGCAAAAAGAGAAGTCCATGTTGTGAAGAACATGCCTGTGACCATTTTCCACAATAATGCTCTATAACTTTTTTTTTTTAATGCTCTATAACTCTTACACAAAGTAACAAGACTACCTTTTCTCTGTTTAATAAATGATATTAATTAAACACTTGATAAACGCTTATACCAGAATGGCAGTAACCATTTAATAAAAGACTAAAGAGCTCTTCAGAAAAACTTAGCTCCTTTTTATGGGAAAAGGTCTTGGCCAGTATGATGCAGGTGCTCAATAGAACAATGAAGTCTGTTTCATTACTGATGCAACTGATCAGTAACATTAATTCTGAAAAAGGATTACCTGCTTATTTTTCTCAAACAGTGGGGAAGGGAGTCAAAGTTCAGAAAAAGCTAGAATAAAAATTGTGATTATATATATATATATTTTTTTTACCATGTAAGACCTTACAATATAATTAAGGGAAACTTTCCCTGATCATCAAATACATCAGAAAGTTTTTTCTCTAGGAGAAATGTCAGTTCTGCTCTATTTTATTCTTCCAGTTTACTCAAAGAGGGAAAAGGAATTTTATGCAAGATGTTTCCACAGCCAACATGACCTGTTTGAAAAAAGATGATGGTCTACTTGAAAAAGAACCACAGTATCTGTAAATACCGAATTTTCCCAAGATGAAACAGAAAAGGTCTTGGAAAATTAGCAGTGCTGCTGACCTAGTTCTATTATCCTCTTTTCTGAAGAAGCCTTTTTGTTCATTTACTCAGCAAATACCTGAGTAGATACTATATGTTAGGAAGCATGAACTATGCAAAGATCACTAACAGAGCAGAGCTAAAAGATCTGCTTTTAGGTCACTAAAAGACCAAGGCTGGAAGCAAAAATTTGTTTGGCTCTGGTATGGTAAAGGAATTAAACTTTCATTTATCTATACTCTCAAGATGGAAATTTCATTTAGACTTAGTGAGAGGCCAGTACTCTTCTGAAGAACATGGATAGTCACCAATATCAAATCCCCTTAATAAAGATCAAAGATCAATCAAAGATCAATCAAAGAAGCTAGAAATTAGTCTAGTTATTACCATCCACTGATCCTATGCAGTATTTTTTTTTTTTTGATAAGGAAACCAAAGGGAAGCAAAGTTAAAACTGCTACAGTCTTTTCCTAGAAAAATCCTCGCAATGACAGGAGCTTTTATACTTTGTGTAGGAAAAACATGCAAATACCTACCTGGAATAGCAAAGAAGCTTGTTAGTAAAGAGTAAATGTTACTACATCCCCTTTTATTCCTAAGATTGGCTTTTGTCTTAAGTTATAACTCAACAAATTCTTTGAAACCAAAATAAAAATTATCAGATGTAATTGCAGGAAAAACACCAGCGCGAAAATTCAGTAACACCTACACAGGTATTAGTCCGCATAGAGAGCAAGGGAGGAAAAAACCCAACACGTTTTATTATTATAGAAAGACGTATTTTTGAATTTTAAATATTACTACCTCAGCAAATCACAAGATAAACATGTTATTTAGCCTTAATAAAAACACAGAATTTCTTTCCCACCTTAGAAATAAATGACGCCTATTAATGTAAAGATTTAAAAGAAAAAAAAAAAAAAAAAAAACCACAAAACCCAAAAACCCCACCCAAGACAGACACTACATGAGAAGACTTTGTGAGCCCCTGTTAAGATAAAAAATACTGTTCTTTGAAATACAGCCTAAAGAAAATACCATTTGAGAATAATTTAGGACTTAAAGCTATCCCATTAGTAATTAAAAACTTCTGTGAAGGAATCTTAATACCAACACAACTTTAACAAAAGCCCTAAACCTAAAACCACAGAAATAATCCTATGTTGCTCATTAGAGTACCCCTTCCATGAACAAGTTTCAAATAAGTGTGCACCTGGATTTCTATTCTGAGTCCCAGAACCAGTAACCTGTCCAGAGAAATTGGGATACTCTCTCTATATATAAGTGCCCCGCCATACTGAGTGAGACCCAAGTCCTATAGGTAATCATTTAATAAAATCACTCCTGGTTCATTAAAAAGGAAAAGTATTGATGTATATGTCATATACTAAATGACTGGATCTCCTACCAATTTATCCTAAGATTTAAACTTTTCTCAATGAGAAAGCTATCATTTTTAAGAAGGTTGATTAAAAATAGCTAAAATGCAATGTTCAATTCTTTTAAGCTTTTTAGAGAAGCAGTGCTTCAACGACAGTATGTACTAAATTCTTAAAATACTTCTTGATTGAACCTAGAAAAATCAAGTTTGAGTTATTCATAATCTTTTATTGTGGCTGTCAGTGTTCAAAGTTGACTTCTAATACTTAAATGCAGGAAGAGGCAAAAAGCAACTCTGAAGCCACAGTTTTTTGTATAGCTGATTCATTACATTTTAGTGGCTAAACCAGGGAAGGATATTATGTCTACAATGAGTCTCCTACTACATCTCTCTTACATAAAACAGGATACGTATAAAATTCCTGTATCTGCAGATGTACAGTTAAGAAAATGAGCTCTATAAACTACTACAAATACCTTAACCATAACTGAAATGATAATAGTTTATTTTTTCAATTAGCACAAAATACACTACTAGTCTTTACCTGAACTGATAATCAGTACTGCATTTATTTTATACCAATTTACCCACAACTGTTTTAATACCTTTTAGTAATGACACCCTGAAGACTTCAAAATTTAGAACATTCAATTTTTTAAAGGAAAAGAAAAACCAAAGAAAGAAAAAGTTGAAAGTAACACTTGACATTCATTATAGGAGCCCTATATTATAATGAAGCTAGTCTGAATGATTCTCACCAGTACATCATTGCAGATATCTCTTAGCTCGGTCTCAATTTTCTCTCTGTATTCTCGAGCCATCTGCTGTTTTTTCTCAGCACCTTCCGTCTTTTGCTCAATACTTGAGACGACCCTCCAAGATGACCTACGGGCTCCTACAACATTTTTATAAGCAACTGAGAGAAGATTCCTCTCCTCATTGGATAATTCAGCTCCTTGCTCAGTTACAGACTTCATGCAGGCTGCCATGTCATCATATCGCTCAGCCTGCTCGGCCAGTTTGGCCTTCTGCACCAGCTCATTTTTATCCATGACTGGATGTTCTGCAGGGAAAAAAAGTAGCATTTAGATTTTTCCACCGAACAGACTCAAAATTATACCTTTTGTAAATAAGTTATATTAACACTTCAAACTTTAATGCCTATGGAAGAATCTTCATGCGAGGAATTTAATGCAGCCTCACAAAAGGATGACCAGAATAGGAAAAAAAAGGGAGAGGGTATACTCCGCATTCAGGGGACAAATTTAAAGCCATAAATATAAAGCAAATGAGAAGCAAAACTAAAATTGCATTACACCATCTTTGTTCAGAAGATCCTCATTTCACATAAATCCAAAGCACACTTGGTAAAGAGGCTACCTTAAAATCTAACCCTTACCTTACTTGGCCCAAATCTCAATTCCAATTTCCAGTACCATAAGTAATCCAAAATTAAGCAGTTGTGTTTGTTTTTTTAGTGAAAGCACTGTCAACAAACATTACAACCTCTACCGTACTTCCACAGAATCATGATTCAGGTCAGTTTAATGTAACTCATGTCTTTTTACTTTAATAATACCTACTATTCTTGTCAGAAATGTGTAAGTTTAAATTTTATTGGTATTACCCCTACCCCAATTGCCAGCTGATCACAGCATGACAATTTTCTGGGAGAATAGGCCAAATTGCTTGATTTAAGGCATTCTGAATATGAAACAAGCACCCACAATCGCTAACAGATCCTAAAGCCTCATTACCTGTACCTTGTTTTATGCATACATGCTTCAAAAATACATCCATGAGTCCTACAACTTACCATCATACATGAGCACTAAAATGTGTATGTTAAGTGCTTCTAGTGTGGTCAGTGTTTTCTGTCATTGCTCCAGTTTAAATATAAAATTACAGTGTTTCTAGTAGTCAAAATTTAACTGTCACTCAAGCTGCCTTTACCCTAACTTCTCACCTAATTCTTTCATTTTAAAGCTCCCTAGACCTTTTAATTTACCCGTTACACTTTTCCTTAAAGATATCCTTTTGAAAGGTGCTAAAACAGCACAGAAAGATACTAAGCCATACACTGATCCCCACAGAATAAGTGATTTTAAAGATAAATATACAGCCTGAAGTGCACTATTAAAAGGTGAACAGAAGACCCACAGTCACTATAGGAACAGACTCCCCAGTATCACATCCTTTACCTTCCCAGGGAAATCCCATAATACCTTTTTTAAAAGCCAAATCGAACAGGGTAAAGAAGTAATCAGCTCGCTTATTTGCGAGGTATACCGTGCCAATGCAAAACTATTTAAAATTTATGATCTCATACCCCCCCCCACACACACACCCCTGAAATTACTAATTTTTCCCTTAGGAACTCAAAACGCTCTCAGGTTAATGCTGCTTCTAACGAAAAATTATCAAAAATCAGTACAAAGGTTTCTCTCCCCAACCCCTCGAGTACAAGGGGAAGTGCATTTCTCACAGAGTAGTACTCCAAAGCCTCGCCTCTGTATTGCGGAGAGGACTCGCCGCACCCATTTTAACCCTTAACCAACCTAAGACGTCGACTGAGGTGAAACGAACACGGACAGACCTTGACTCTAAAGTGCAAATCCTTCCGTGCGCGCTATCCGCAACCACCCCTCCTTGGCTCCGCCCAAGTCCCCGATTCTCCCTCTTTGTCATGGCGGATCTGTGTCAAGGAGCCCAACCTACTGCTGAGTGCTAATTCCCCCCACCAGAGCGAGAAGGAGAGGGAGGAGCAGCGCGCCCCCGCCCGAGCCGGGGGAAGGGGGGGGGAGCCGCCCGCCCGCCCCGGGGGCAGAAACGCCAGCGCCTCCCGCAGAAGCGGAACCAAGACCGGCCGGGCGGCGGACACACCCCACTCTCCCACCCGCGTCTCCTCCGCCACCGGACACCAATGGTGCTCATTTAGTCTATAAGGACCCGACAGCTGCAGCAGGTGGGGGAGGGGGCAAGAGCCACACCCAGGCGAGCTGGGCCACCGCCGGCTGTTAGGCTCAGCCTCACCCGCCCCGAGAGAACAGCGTCTAAAAAGCCAGCACGGGGACCCTCCCGTTCAAGCCCACCGGGCAGGCGAGCCAGACGCCGGCCCACCGCCTTCCCCATTCTCTTCTCTATCCCCACCTGGGCTCGGAGCCCCCCACTCACCCTGAGGGGGAACAAAAAAAACACACAAAAAAACCCCCACCGCAGCCCCATCCCCCACCCCACTGAGGAACCCAGGAAATTCGGCCCCAGGTCCCAGGCCAGCCCCACCCCAGAGCCGGCTCCCCCTCGTGCCAGAAACGAGGCCTCGCCCTAGAGTACCTGGCGGGTGCCTCCGGGCCGGACTCGGCTCGCGGCCCGGTCCCCAGGCCCAGCCCTGCTGCCGCGCCGCCGCCCGGATGGGGGAGGGCTGGGTGCCGTCGCCGCAGCGCTGGGCGCGGAGGCTGCGCGGAGGAGCGGGCGGGAGAGGCAGGGGGAGGGGAGGGCGGCGAGGGGAGGGGGCGGCCTCACCTGCGCCACTGCAATGCCCGCAGCCACCGAGTCATTATCTCGGGCGGGAGCGGGGCGGCGACGAGGAAGGGGCGCGGGTGGGAACGGATCGCGCCCAGAGGAGCCTCGGCCACCCCCGGCAGCCGGCGACCGGGCGGCTCCCCGGGGATCTCGCGTGTGGGCGCCCTTACCACCCCGGGGACGGGGTCCGGGAACGGGCGCTTATCGGGGCCGAGGCGTCGGTCCGGAAGCAAGTAGCCCGAGGCGGCCGCGAGCCGCCCGCCCGAACCAGGCGGAAAAGAAGCCGCCGCCCGTCTCCGCCAGAGGAGACTCCGCCTCAGCCCAGCGCCGCTACCGCCGGGCGAGCGGGGCTGAGGCGCTGTGGAGCGGAGACGGCCCCCACGCTTTCGGAAGCTTGGTCTGGGAAAGGAAGGAGTGAGACTAGGCGGCGGCGGCCGGGTCCCTTACCTGTGTCCGGAGTGGGTGGCGGCGGACGGACGGGGGCTCAGCAGTCTCTGGGCGGCAGCGGCGAGGCTGAGACTCTGTCCGTGGATCTCGCTGCTCACAGGCTACAGCGGCTCCGCAGACACGGGGTTTCCTCCAATCACCAGCCCCGACAGCAGGGGCACCACACGCACGATGACGTCAAACGCTGCTATGGCAACCGTTGATTGGTGCCCACAGCTCTGGGGGCCCAGTGCAACCGCCGCTCCCTAGCGCGCGCGTCCTGCCCGCCCGCGCTAGAGGGCGAGCGGAGGAGCGTACACTTCTACCGCTACCAACGCTCCTCCCCACCCCGCTCAGCTTCCAACTTCTCTGCTCTTGGGAGAGTGAGCCTGGGCAGGAAGCTCCTTCCTTTTTCCTTCCCACCACTGCCTGCCTGCCTCGCCTTCTCGAATCCCCCGCAACCTCCACAGGCTCACTCTTCCTCTAAACCAGCAAGGAAATTCCTCCCCACCCCCACCTTAGCTTTCCGTGCGGCCCTTCTGCGCCTGCGCCAGTCACTCCCTCTAGAAGGGGCTCCGGTTCAGCAACATCCGGGACCTTTCACATCCCCCCCCCCCCCCCGCGCCCAGGCCCGCCCCGCCCTCCGTGCTTCGCGGTGGTAACTGCCTCCTGGGTCGTCCCGGGGGTGGATTACGCGAGTGGCTCCGCCGCTCTGGCATTGTGATCAGGATTTGGGGTTGGCAGGGGAGGGCGCGGTCAGACGGTCGGGGAGGGGCGGTGTGGCGCGCTACCCCCCAGCCCGCCGCACCCGGTCGGCAGGCGGGGCCAACCTTAGCGCGTGGCCCCTCCCTTCCTCTCTTCCGCCGCGACTTTTACCTGCTGCCTCGCGGAAAGCGGTCTTAGACCTTTTAAGGCTCGGAGTAGAGAGAGGAATCCGGCCACGGAGTATGGGCTGAGTGACGGGAAAGTTTTCCAATAGGGGACTCGGGATCTGTGCGCAGTGACAGCTGCGAGGGGACAATGGGGGCGCGAAGTGGGGGTGAGGTGGGTCGGGTGGGGCGGAGCTGGTGGGAGGTGAGGCGGCCTCTTTCAGAAAGCCTACAGCTCCGGCGGGGAAACGGCAACCTTCTTAGATGGAGGGTTCGGGTGATCGTGGAGGCCTTAGCATGAAGAGAGGCAAAGAATAGAGGTTGGCCCGTACCGACTCGTTTCTCGTAGATTGGATTTTTCTATCCAAATAAAGCGTCCACTGGAAGACTTCATGTTGCAGTGATTTAAAACATAAAGATCACTACCTGCTTTCTCCTGAAGCAAGGTTTGAGGGACGTGGTAGTTCCCAGGGCCCCCGTTGACCCAGCTGGCAGTGGAGCAAGGACCTGGAGCCAGGAAGAGGGGGAAAGAGAAGAGCGGAAATTGCAGGTGCCATACAAACGGGCCAGCCTAAAACGGTAGAGCCTCCACCCAGTCAACTTAAGGAAGTTCAAAGAGCTACATGAACAGTGTAAAATGCCTCTGCCTCTTCTCCCTTTAAATGTTAGAGCTAAGAAAAGATTAGTGCTGGCATGCCTGCAAAACCAGCTGCAAAAGTCATCTAGAGTTTATAGTTAGCAATGAGAACTTAGAACTCTTCCTACTACCCCTTTGCAAACTCCATTTTGGCCTTACTGAGTTTTCCAGCATATCCTTTTTTAAAATCATTTTCCCTTCATCTTGATAAGTATACTCTTTAATGCCCATTCCCTATTCCCCCATCTCCCCACCTACGTCCCCTATGGTAACCATCAGTTTGTTGTTCTTTGTAGTCAAGAGTATGTTTCTTGGTTTGTCTCTTTTTTCCCCCCCAACATACCTTTATTGAGCACCTACTAGGGGGGGCCTGTCTTAAGGCACAGGTGACAAAGGAGCCTTACAAAAGAGTTCAGGCTCAAGATGTGCAGAGGATTGAATTTATCAGTAGCAGACACATAAAGTCTGTCCTCACTCTTCCAGCACCTTGTCTGTTCTGAATGTTGGATACAGTGTTTCTGCCACAAACCGGTCTACAAATTACATTTTGCCTGAGGTTCCAGCTGGCATTTAGATAGTAAAGTATAAACCAGGAAGAGAGTTTTCCAGTGACCAGATCAGTTTCAGGGTATTTTATTTTTTCCCAACTTTCCGCATCAGAACAGATTCGTACTAAACTTGATGAACAAATTGATCGGGGTTTTATTTCTGAGATATTAAAGTCATCGTTCTTTTGACTCCCAAGTAAAGTCTTTTAGAGAGTGACTCATTTAAAATATTAATATTTCAACCCCCCCCCCCCCCGCTTTTTAAGTTGTCTTTGGTTTTGTGCTAGGCATGGCACCAGAAATTTGACAGAAGATACTAAGTTAGGGGTACCTGCTGGCTCAGTCGGAAGAGCATGCAACTCTTGATCTCAGGGTCATGAGTTTGAGCTCCACATGGGGTGTAGCGATTACTTAAATAAATAAAACTAAAAAAATATATTAAATCTTATTAAAATGGAAATTGATGTTTCTTTTATCTCAACTATGTGTCTAGATAGAATAATACCCTTTTGTTTTAGAGGAAGTTTAGGGATTTCTTTGCATCAATAAATTGTGGATTTACTTTAGGAAACAGCTAAATTAGGTGTTTACCTCATGTTTTAAATAGCAAGGCATGTGTGTATGAAACAACAGGAATTATTAGGTTTACAAACTCAAATCAAGGAATTTGAGCTCATGGAATAAAGGTGTAATGCAGTTGCAGGGAAGCAAGAATAGAGAAAGTCATGAAAGCCCAAGTGATAAGTATTTTGAGGAATAGGAATATATATGGCAAGGATAATGGCAAAACAAAAAATAAAGAGGACCTATGAACTTGAACTCGGGAAAATTACTGGGAGAATTTCATGTAGCCTGACCTGTTTTATTTTCTTCACTGCTCAACTTTGTTGCTTCAGTCAATTTACTCAGCCTTCTATGCCTTAATTGCCACATCAATAAAATACTGGTAATAACACTTAGCTTGTTAAGTGGTGTTGAGGATTAAATGAAGTTTTATATATATGTAATATATAAGATGTAAGTAGCTTATATAAGTACTTATAATTATGTAAGATGTATCTTACATAATTATAAGAGAAGTAATTATAATCATATATACATTGCTTAGCACCATTCCTTGCACAAAGTAATTGAACTATTATTATTCATTAATAAGTGGACATATCTGATGTCTCTACTGTTCAAAGGGTTATGAAGATAAAATGAATGATATGGGGCGCCTGGGTGGCTCAGTCGTTAAGCGTCTGCCTTCGGCTCAGGTCATGATTCCAGGTCCTGGGATCGAGCCCCGCATCGGGCTCCCTGCTCCGCGGGAAGTCTGCTTCTCCCTCTCCCACTCCCCCTGCTTGTGTTCCCTCTCTCAGTGTGTCTCTCTCTCTGTCAAATAAATAAATAAAATCTTTAAAAAAAAATGAACGATATATTTAAGATGTCTTTAAAAAATGAGGTATAGGGGCGCCAGGGTGGTACAGTTGGTTAAATGTCTGATTCTTGGTTTTGGCTCAGGTCGTGATCTCAGGGTCCTGAGATTGAGCCTCAAGTTGGGCTCTGCTCAGCACGCAGCCTGCTTGAGATTCTCTCTCCCTCTCCCTCTCCCTCTGCCCTTCCTGGTTACGCTTTCTCGCTCTGTGTCTAAAATAAATAAGTACAAATCTTTAAAAAGAAAAAGTGAGGTATAAAGATGTTCCCTCTGGAAACACAAATTTGTGTTAGTTTGTTAGCACCAATGAGACTTAAGGGATGACACAGTGAGTAGGCACCACTCATGTACAAGGGACTGTCGTGACCTCTTCAGATCTATGCTATACATTAAAATAAGAGTCCAGGGGAATTTGCATAGGTGCATTATTCAAATTGGAAAAACTTCAAAAGATGGACTCTACTGATGAAGCAGTAGTTAGGTGATCTTTTAATTTTAATTGCAATTCAGTCAGGTTATAGTCTCGCTTTAACATGATTTAATTGGAGAAATGCTGCATAGTGCAGTGGGCTTTGGAATCAGAATTGAGTGCAAATCTTGTTTTGTCTATCAGAGCTATGTTACCTTAGGCTACTAAATTGCACATACTAACACCCAATCCCATCAGATTACTGCAAGCATTAAGTAAGAAAGTAAGGAGAGAGCTGAACAGAGTGCTCTAGATCACGATTATCTATTGTTGGAATAATCTGGAGTTTGTGGCAGAGACAGACTTGTTAGCTCTTGACCAAACCCATTCTGCTCCATCAGAGCACAGCTGGACTCCATTGCCTGGGTCTCCCTTGCTGTTCGGTGTGGCCATGTGAATGAGCACTAACTAATGGTATATGACCAGAGTGATGTGCTCCACTTGTGGGCCTGTCCCATAAAATCTTCCAGTTTGAACCTCTGTTCAGTCCCTGAATCAACCTCTCTCTGCGAACTGAATGGAGAGGATTGCAAGGCTTTAGAGGAGAGTGGGAACATGAAAGGATCCTTGAGAGCCTATTTGCTTATCATTTTAGACTTTATTGGGGGTAACTTCTAATTTTTAAGCTACTGAGATTTAGGTTTATCTCTTGTAACAGCTAGCACTGTAGTATCTGTAAATGTCATTGGCAAGTTCAAAGCATGGAAAAAAAAAAAAAAAGGAAAGAAAAAAGGGGGAGGAAAAAAGTGAAGTTAGGGAGTAAGAAAAGGAAAGTGATCTTGTGGTAAGCTCAACTACTCTGTTGACTTCTAGAATGACCTTTAAAAAGTAGCATTTCCTCTCTTAATTCTAAATCAAACTAATTGTGTCACTACTTACTCTATTTTTTTAAATTTACTACTTACTTACCAAAAAATTGAAAAATAGAGCTATCATATGATCGGGTAATCACACTACTGGATATTTACCCAAAGAATACAAAAACACTAATTTAAAAGGATATGTGCACCCCTATGTTTATTGCAGCATTATTTACAATAACCAAGATATGGAACCAACCCAAGTATCCATCGATAGATGAATGGAGAAAGAAGTGGATTCAAGAAGGGATATTACTCAGCCATAAAAAAGAATGAACTCTTCCCACTTGCAGCAACATGGATGAATCTAGAGAGTGTAATGCTAAGCAAAAGAAAGACACCATGTGATTCACTCATATGTGGAATTTAAGAAACAAAACGAACAGAGGGAAAAAAGTGACAAACCAAAAAACAGACTCTTAACTATATAGAACAAACAGATGGTTCCCAGAGTGGGAGGTGGGTGGGGGGATGGGTGAAACAGGTGAATGGGATTAAGGGTACACTTATCTTATTTTTTTAATTAATTTTTTTGAAGTAATCTCTATGCCTAGCGTGGGAATCAAATTTATGATCCCAAGATTAAGAGTTGTGTGCCTTACTGACTGAGCCAGCCGAGTACCCCAAGAGTACACTTATCTTAATCAGCACTGAGTACTATATAGAATTGTTCAATCACCATATTGTACACCTGAAACTAATTTAATACTGCATGTTAATTATACTGGAATGAAAATAAAATTTAAAATAAGTAAATTAATTTACTCTTGATGTCATCCTCATTCCTTTGTCTATTACTTTAGCTTTGTTTTTCTAAAAAAAAATTATATTTTTTCAGCCCATATCTTTTATTTATTTATTTTTTAAAGATTTTATTTATTTATTTGAGAGAGAGTATGAGAGACAGCATGAGAGGGAGGAGGGTGAGAGGGAGAAGCAGACTCCCTGCTGAGCAGGGAGCCCAATGTGGGACTCGATCCTAGGACTCCAGGATCATGACCTGAGCTGAAGGCAGTTGCTTAACCAGCTGAGCCACCTGGGCACCCCACAGCCCATACCTTTTAAACTCTAGCCTCACATCCCACACTCTGGCCCTATGTTCTACGATACTTTGGTCATAGATGGGGTTTTTTGTACAATGATTTAAAAAACAAAAATGTAAACAAAACCAAGGCAACTGTGAGCTCTCATTTCATACATTCATCAAGCACTTAATGAGGACCCACTGGTTAGGGGTTATGTTGCTCACTGGGGATAAGTATGTGTAGATCATGGTCCCTCCCTGAAAGAACTCATAGTCTCAGATAGACACAGACACCAAATGCAATTACAGTGAAGCACAGTGAAGTAACAGCTAGTTGTATGTGGGGAAATCTGAGCTGTAAGCATTAACTGTCCATAGAAAGGTGAGGAAGTTTCCATGAAAAAACTCACACTCATCCTATAAATTACTGATTTGATTATCAACAGAGTCTATTTTGCTTTCTTGCCTCCAATGAAATTTTTAATTCCCCAGTGAAATTTTTAGTTTCCTCGCATTCTTAATTGATGGGTCACTATTTGATAGATATCATGTCTCCTTGCATTCTATTAAGGACACAGACATTTTGTAGAGTATTCTTTTCCTATAGTAAGTCATTTTCAGATATGTGCTCTTCATTGGAATCTTCAGATAGTGTTCTGTTTCCTTGAACTGTAGAATTTTTGGTCCCTCTTATGTTGTGGTGATGATTGTTTTCCTATTACGTGTCAACGAGGGAAGTTCCTTCCAGTCTGAGTTGGCCAACGGATAGATGAAATTTCCTCTGCTTCTCTTTACCATCCTCTTGAGAACTGTTAGGTCTAAAGTTGTAGGAGGGTGCAAGTACATGCTCCCTTGGCCAAATTCTGGAATCCAGCAGACGTTTACATTTATCACCTGTCGAGCAGCCGCGGGGTAAGATCTTGTCCTGACTCACTGTCCAGTTGTCTGCAATGAGGAGAACTTATGTTGTCAAGAATCAGAAGTTATCTGTGGTTCTTTTTTAATCAGCTGTGATAAATGTAAAAACTACAAGCATGAATACTGTGGGCTCTCAGTGTGCTTCCACGTGCTGCTTCATCTGCAGCTCTTTATTCTTGGGGCCTAGCCATCACATTTTGTAACCGGCCTCACCCGCCTCCCTAGCCCTCTGTACTTCGTGGTGCCACCTTTGGGGATTTGTAGATTCTGATTGAATAACAGTTTGAAGGCTTAACTTCTACCTTGCAAATTTGCTCTTCTTTTTTCAAAATTTTTTTTGAATTTTTATTTTAAGTAGGCTTCACACCCAATGTGGGGCTTGAACTCACAACCCTGAGAGAAGAGTCACATGCTCTACCTACTGAGCCAGCTGGGAACCCCTGCTCTTCTTTTTCAGAGGATAAATTGTCCATGATAAAGTTTCTAGATTTAGCCTCTTCCGTACTGTAAGTGGAAATTCTTCTTGTAAATAGTTGACTCTTATTTTTCAAAAACTTTTTCATGGTATTTTAGTGGGAAGATGAATTTAGCTTGACACCGTTTTCAGCATCTTAACACTCAAGTCTCCAGTCAGTTGTGTATACACACACACACACACACACACACACAATTTAATATATATATATATTAAATATTTTAAAGAGACAACAGGCCCCAAATGGAGTCACTTGTACTAAGCCCACATCACTAAACCAAGATTTAATCCCTAATGTAATTGCATTTTCAGCTTCTCCCAGGAATGCAGTCTTAACCAGACAGTTTGGAATTTCCTGGTCAGGTAATCCACCTGATAGACCCCTACCATCCCCAAAAGGAAGGTGACCTTGCCTGAAACAACCCACTCTTTGCTTCTAACCCCCTTTTCTTTTGTCCTGCCCCCTCTGCCTATAAAAGTCTTTCATTTTATAGAGTTCTTTGGAGCTTCTTTCTATATGCCAGATAGTATGCTACCCAATTCATGAATTGTTGAATAAAGTCAATCGGATCTTTAAAATTTACTTAGTTAAATTGTGTTTTTAAACATACATAGTTTTTTAATTTTTTTAAAGATTTTATTTATTTGCCAGACAGAGAGAGAGGGAGAGTACAAGCAGGGGGAGTGGCAGGCAGAGGGAGAAGCAGGCTCCCTGCTAAGCAAGGAGCCCGATACGGGGCTCGATCCCAGGACCCTGAGATCATGACCTGAGCCAAAGGCAGACGCTTAACCATCTGAGCCACCCAGGAGCCCTAAACATATAGTTTTTTAAAACATATATTTAGTAGAACTTATTTTTTATTGTAGTTTTACATTCACAGCACAATTGAGAGGAAGGTACAGAGATTTCCCATATACTCATGCATAGCCCCAACTCATGCACAGCCTCCCGTTTTCAGCATCTTGCACCAGAGTGGTATATCTGTTAAAATTCCTAAAATTGATTTGTTAAAATTGAATGGTATATTTTGCCAGAATACATTCACAAATCATCATGACCTGAAGTCCAAAGTTTACATTAAGTTTCACTTTTGGTGTTGTACATTCTATGGGTTTGGACAAATGTATGATGACATGTGTCTACCATTACAGTATCATACAAATCATATCATACATCCGTACAGGCATACCATATAGTATCATACAAAAATCCTCTGTTCCACCTATTCATCTCTCCTTCTTATCCATGTCAACCACTGATCTTTATATTGTCTCCATAGTTTTGTCTTTTCCAGAATGTCATAGAGTTGCAATCATAGAGTATATAGCCTTTTCACATTGGCTTCTTTCACTTAGTATTATGCATTTAAGATTCCTCCATGTCTTTTGGTGGCTTTCCTTCATAGCTTTTTATTTCTTTTTAGTGCTGAATAATATTCCATTGTCTGAATGTACCACAGTTTATTTAGCTATTTGTTTCCAGGTTTTGTCAATTATAAATAAAGCTCATCTACTTTGGAGAAATACGAAGGAACACCATTGCTGGATTATATAATGAAAGTATTTTTAGTTTTATAAGAAACTGCCAAACTGTCTTCCACAGAGACTGTACTACTTTGCATTCCCTCCAGCAATGAATGAGAGTTCCTGTTGCTCCACATCCTTGTCAGCATTTGGTGTTGTCATGGTTCTGGATTTTGGCCATTCTAATAGGTATGTAGTGGTATCTCATTGTTGTTTTTCTCACTGTTGTTTGAATTTGCATTTCCCTGATCAGATACAATATGGAACATCTTATCATATGCTTATTTGCCATCTGTATATCTTCTTTGGTGAGGTGTCTGTTAAAGTCTTTTGTCCACGTTTTAATCTGGGTGTTTGTTTTCTCATTGTTGAGTTTTAAGAGTTCTTTGTATATTTTTGGATAACAGTCCTTTATCAGATACGTCTTTTGCAAATATTTTCTCTTGTATGTGGCTTGTCTTCTCATTCTCTTGACCTGTTAGGTTTTTTAATGTATCATAGTTTTACATTTTGTAAAAGCAAAGGTAAAGACTTTAATTTGGTGTTAAGTATTAGAACAGCTTTTGGAAGTTACCACTGAGATTAGTGGTGCAAAGACGAAGGTACTGGTTTATAATACATACCAGGAATTTTGTCTGAATTCAGGAGTCATTTCATATGAGAGGTACTCATATGTATGAAAAAAATGAGAAAAAATACAGGTACTACCACATCTGCTCAACCAGTGGAGCTTGTCCCCAGGTGACAAGGCTTGGGGAAGGTAAAGGCAGCTGGGCGCTTACAGTTTCAAAAGTGCATAATTTACAATTCAGAAGTGATCAGTGGCAATCATGGAGTAAAAGGTCAGAAAAAGAATTTGTTCCTTTCTGGCATGTATTTCAGTCCTGGAGTACCCAAGAATAAGCAAAGGGAACATTTGGAATTCATTAAGGATTTAAAATACAGTAAGAATGCATACATATCAGAAGACACTTAAAAAAAAACAACTCCCCCCTCTAGTAAAACAGGCATCTGGAAAAGGAATCAAGGGCAATGCGAATTTCCGGCAGTTTTCCCAGGACCCGATACAAAATTTTTCCTGGACCTATTAGGAGCAGAATTTTTGTTTTCTAGTTCTCCTGGTCTTCCTCTGGGGCAATTGCTCTCAACTTGAAATTATTTTTAGGAGGAGTTCACACACTTTCTTGGCCATGAAATCCTCAGGAATCCCTGAAATATTTCAGTATTTCAGCAACTTGATAGGAAATTTACACCAAACCCCCTCTCTAGGACATAAGATGGTTATTCTGGGTAAGTCAGATGTGTGTTTTTGACATGACTAACTTTCATACAGTTAATGCCTCACTTACTTGTTAAACATTGATTTTTTTCAATCAGGCTAATATATAGTTAGTAGCCTTCAGGCTTGAACAATTAAAAAAAGAATAAGTAACAACTAGAGGAACATTTGAACTGGTAAGTGATCAGTGAAAGGAAAGGACACAGGCATATAACTATTTCTCTAAACCACCATTTGTTAAAAGATCTATCTAAGCAGTTTGTGAGAAGAGGTCACCTTCCTTTTGTGACTTTTCCTATCATAGCAGCACAGCTAGAAAGAGCTTATGCATGCGAGCAGCATAAATAAGTTAAAATATATCAGCTAGGCAGCATCTGTGGATACGAGAGGGTAGGGATTAAAAACAGTACGAAGGTCAAGCTTTAGAAAGAACAATTAACCCTGAGCTGCTGACAAAAAAAGGCTTGATTGTTTTATTAGAGTAAATTGAGAGTCAGAGGTCAGGGAGAAGTGGGTGTTGTACTTGACCAAGAATAGAGGGAATGTTAAACGCAGGGAAAGCACCTGATCTCTTCTGAATAGCCAGAAAGGAGAGCGTGTTCTATGACGATGCCTTGGTTATGATATCCTACCATTCTCCTTTGCTGAAAACTCTCAAAGGCCTTTCTAGAAGGGCAAGTAAATATTATCAGGACCAGGGAATTCTGGAATGTCAGTGAAACGTGCAATATGACCGTGAATAGCTTTCATGGTCTTTGGGAAAACAGAACACCATCGATGGATCTGGGTTCTGGAAAGACCACATTTATTCTTTTTATTCTTTCATTCATTCTTGAACAGATACTTATTGAATAGCTCTTGGATGCCTGGGTGGCTCAGTTGGTTAAGCATCTGCCTTCAGCTCAGATCATGATCCCAGGATCCTGGGATCGGTCCTGCATCAGGCTCCCAGCTCAGCGGGGAGTCTGCTTCTCCCTCTCCACACCCCCTCCACGCCCCCCCAACCCGTGCTCTCTCTCTCTTTCACAAAAATAAATAAATAAAATCTTTTAAAAAAATTAATAGCTTTTTTTTTTAAGATTTATTTATTTGAGAGCAAGAGAGCATGAGCAGGTGGGGCAGAGGGAGAGGGAGAGAGAATCAGAATCAAACTCCATGCTGAGCGCAGAGCCTGACTTAGGGCTCCATCTTACAACCCTGAGATCATGACCTGAGCCAAAACCAAGAGTCCGCTGCCTAGCCGACTGTCACCCAGGTGCCCCTGAATAGCTCTTTAAATACCAGATGTAATATGCTGAGTGTAGAAAGATGGAAACGAAAAAGACACTTCTGGACCACAATGGAGTCACATTTTAGTGGAAAAGACATATCCTTATAAGTAATTGGTAAAGATTGGTTGAATGGAAGAAAGAAGAATAAATGGGCTTTTATAAGAAGAGAATAGCATTTTGGAGATTCCTAATTCTACTATATATGAAAAATAACACAAATAAATGAAATTCACTGATGAACACATTCTCAGTATTTATTTAAATCCAGAAATTCCAGGAAGTATTTCTCTATTCATTAAAGCTGAGTAAGTTTTCTTTATGTTCATTTCTCTGCAAGGAACCCTGATAGAGATTTGGTTACTGATGAAATGAGCTAAGGAATAAAAGAAGAGAGATAAGACCTGGATAATCCAATTATATATAAATACTGAAAATAAATGGGACATTGTCATTTTTGAGATATTTACTTGATTCAGGGGACAGATTCAAGACATTTAAAGGGCTATTAAAATTCAAATATCAGGGCGCCTGGGTGGTTCAGTTGGTTAAGCAGCTGCCTTCGGCTCTGGTCATGATCCCAGGGCCCTGGGATCGAGTACTACATAGGGCTCTTTGCAGCCGGGAGTATGCTTCTCCGTCTCCCATTACCCTCCCCACCACCTCCACCCCGATAGTGCATGCTCTCTGTCCCTCAAATAAATGAATAAAATCTTTTAAAAAAATAAAATTAAAATATCATCTTTAAGTCTATTTCTGAAAAAATATCCAAATAAACAAAGGGTTATATACAACAATAAAAAGTAATATTTTTTAAAAGCCAAAATTTAATCCCTTATTTCTTAGATCATTTCTATAGAACTAAAAAAAAAAAAAACAGGTATACTTAAAAACTACATATCAGTAATAATGATGTGGGAAACAAAGGCAAAAGAAAAAATACATTTCCTTACTGCCTACAGTCTATTGACAAGTCCTTGAAACAGCAGAGTGACCTTACTCTGGGAGCTCAGCTGGCTCGATGTTGACACTTTGCTAAGGGCAAAAGACAATCTTAGCCCAACCCCCAGAATCCTGTAAGTCTTCTTTAACACATAAAAATTCCTTTGGAGGGGTGCCTGTGTAGCTTAGTAGGTTAAGCGTCAGACTCTTGATTTCGGCTCAGGTCATGATCTCAGGATCGCGAGATCAAGCCCCGTGTCAGGCTTCATGCTCAGCGACGACTCTTGAATTAGGCTCAGGTCATGATCTCAGGGTCGCGAGATCAAGCCCTGTGTCAGTCTCCATGCTCAGTGACGACTCTGCTTCGCTCTCTCTCTCTCTCTCCCCCCCCGCCCCCCCCCCTCCGGCTCACTCGTGTTCTCTCTCTCTCTCAAACAAACAAACAAACAAACAAATAAAATCTTTAAAAATTCCTTTGGAAACTTCCTTTATCTCTACCCCCACGATACATGTTAGGAATCATCCTCTAAGCCTATGGCCCACTGATATACATCCGAAGGGTCTCATGATGAAGGTTTACTAAACAGTAATAAATGACCTTTTCCTAACAATAGCTAGCCCCCTCAGGATCCTGGAAACCTTGTTTCCAAAATATCTTGGAGGGCTGTGCTATCCCTAACCCCCTCCCAACTTGGAAGTATATAATGGGCCACTCCTCATGACCCCAATGCAGCTCTTTCTGCCCATGGGTCCTGTCCCCGTGCTTTAGTAAAACCGCCTTTTTGCACTGAAAGCATCTGAATAATTCTTTCTTGGCTGTTGGCTCCAAACCCCAACTTTCAAACCACATCAGTAAGGTTTTTTTTTTTTTAAGTAATCTCTATGCCCAACATGGGTTGGGCTCGAACTCACAACTCTAAGAGTTGCACATTCCACTGACAGAGGCAGCCAGGTGCCCCAATAATAAGGGTTTTTTAATTGCTACTAAAAATGAGGTATTTATCCCCTTAACAGTGTGTCTTTATCTTAATAATTTAGCACCTAGCACAGTTTCTTAAAAAAGGAAAGTATTTCTATGTTATTTCTGTGTTTATTGAATGAATGCTACCTCAGTTAATGAGTGTTGGGTGTTTTTAGATTTTTATAGGAAAACTGTACTTCTTGTTCAGAGCTTTCAAGATGATAGAGGCTTGAGAACCTTTGAAGAAGAAAATGTAAATGTGGCCTGTGGGAGACTCTGCAATTTTTCTCCAATATACCTTCCTCCTTTTCTCTTAGTAATATCAATACAATTTCTAATAAACAGCTGGGCACAGTGCTACCCGGAATAAAGACCACATTTCTCATGGCCCACTCACCAAGGTGGGCCTTGTAAATTAAGTGATGGACAAGAAGTAGAAGGGGAGGTTTCACATGGCAAGTGTCCATAAAGGAAAAGGATGACCACTGCTTTGTCCCTTCTCTTTCCTGATGGCCAGAATGTAGACATAGGGACAGCTAAGGCAGCCAACCTGGACCGAGGTGGAATTCCAAGGAAAGTGAACATCAAAGCACAAGTGCCTTGGGCTTTCACAGCTTATGGGATCCGGAGTACCATCCTTAATCCGCATTTTGGTTGTTGTTGTTAACAAGTAGAACCCCATGTAATTAAGTCCTTGCTAATTTGGGGTTTATGTCATTTAAGGCATACCTAATCCTAACCAAAAATGGTATAAATAGCCCTAAAATGGTTATCTATTCTGTATACTTGTCATGGATACTGTGACTCAAGGTTGAGGTTCTTTTTTTTTTTTGGCTATAGATGCCCAGTTATCTAGAACTATATTTTGGAAAGGCTATCCTTCTTCCATTGAATTTCTTGTGCGCCTTTGCCAAAAATCAGTTGGGCATTATTAGCGTGGGTCTATATAATTCATTCTTTTTATTACTGTTTAGTATTCCATGTATGGACATACTAAATGTCTTTATCCATTCACTGGATGTTGGACATTAGGTTGGTCTATTTTGGTTTTGTTTTTGTTTTTGGCTATTATGAATAAAGCTGCTGGAAACACATACCAGTTTTTACATGGACATATGCTTTTGTTTCTCTTGGATAAATATCTAGGAGTGGGATTGAAGGATTGTATGGTAAGTATATGTTTAATTTAATTTAATTTTTTTTAAAGATTTTATTTATTTATTTGAGAGAGAGAATGAGAGACAGAGGGCACGAGAGGGGAGAGGGTCAGAGGAAGAAGCAGACCCCCCACTGAGCAGGGAGCCCGATGTGGGACTCGATCCAGGGACTCCAGGATCATGACCTGAGCCGAAGGCAATCGCTCAACCAACTGAGCCACCCAGGCGCCCTAATTTAATTTTTTAATTTTTTTTTTAAGATTTTATTTATTTATTTGACAGAGAGAGAGAAAGCGGGAGCACAAGCAAGGGGAGTGGCAGGCAGAGGGAGAGGGAGAAGCAGGCTCCCACTGAGCAGGGAGCCCGATGAGGGGCTCGATCCCAGGACCCTGGGATCATGACCTGAGCCGAGGGCAGACGCTTAACCAACTGAGCCACCCAGGCGCCCCAGTATGTGTTTAATTTTATAAGAAATTGCCACACTGTTTTCCAAGTGGCTGTATTATTTTATATCCCCACAAGTAATGTATGAGAGCTCTGCGTCTACATCTTTGTCAACATTTAGTATTGTCAGTCTCTCATAATAGCCACTCTAGTGGGCATGTGGTGCTATCCCACTGTGGCTTTAAAATGCATTTCCCGGGTGCCTGGGTGGCTCAGTTGGTTGAGCGACTGCCTTCCGCTCAGGTCATGATCCTGGAGTCCTGGGATCGAGTCCCGCATTGGGCTCCCTGTTCAGCAGGGAGCCTGCTTCTCCCTCTGACCCTCCTCCCTCTCATGCTCTCTCTCTATCATTCTCTCTCTCAATAAAGAAATAAAAATTATTTAAAAAAATAAAATAAAATGCATTACCCTAATGACAAATGATGTTGGGCATTTTTTCATGTGTTTACTTGCCATTTGTGTATCTTCTTATCTTTTTTTCATTTTTAATTTTTTTTTTGGTCTTACTAGTTATGTGTCTAAAAAACACCAAGTAAGTGTTTTGAGGAAGCTTACCTTCATAGGAATCTTGAAGTAGTTCTTCCCAGGTTCAAAGGATCTTAGGTCTTTTAGAAAACGAAAAGTTGCTCCTCATTAAAAAAAAAAAACAAAAAGAGAGAGAGAGAGAACTATTATAATTTATCTGGTATATATATTTGGATTTCCATGTACAGTACTAAGTTGTTTAAAGAAGGATATATAACTGAATAACTGAAAAAAATATAGTGCTTACTGCTCATTCTTTGGTGACTTAAAGTAAACATGATATTTTGGTGGTCAAACTGCTAACTAAATGTTGAAGGAATTAACTTCTTTAAGCCAGTGTTTTAGCATTTTAGTGAATAACTCCTCTTAATAATTTTTCCAGCCCCTCCCAGAGGTAATCATTCCTTCTTCTAACTTTGCAAATCCTCTCTGTGTTGCAAAAGATGTGTCTTGGGGCATGCCTCTTCTAGAAATGGCAATAAGTGCCACAAATCCAGAAAGTATTGGCACTAGAGAGGGCTGGAGGACAGTGGAATCTTCCATCTTGCTTTTCATTTCAATCCAGTAGATTAAAGACTGGTAGTAGATTTGAGACCAGGATCCACCAGGCACTATAGGAACTATGATGCCAACCCAGGAGTACAAGTTAATCACACTGTAAAATGTGTTAACATACTGACTGCAACAGAGGGCAATTCCTCTGCTTTCACTGCTATAAACCAACCATTATAGCACATTTCACTAAAGTAAAGGAGAATTCTGTAGGCATCAAGCCCTTTGGTAGTGAAATGTGCTGCCTCAAAGACAGTAAGCTTCCCATCATTGGAAATATTCCCACCAATGTTACATGACATCTGCCAGGAATGATGTGGAAGCTGCAATTGGTTACACTGTTTAAAACATTGTAATTTTAGGGACACTGAGTCGCTCAGTCGGTTAAACGCCTGCCTTCGGTGCAGGTCATGATCCCAGGGTTCTGGGATCGAGTCCTGCATCAGGCTCCTTGCTCAGCGGGGAGCCTGCTTCTCCCTCTGCCTGCTCTGCCTGCCGCTCCCCCCTGTTTGTGCTCTCTGACAAATAAATAAATAAAATCTTTTAAAACATAAATAAAATATCATAATTTTATTTACAGATTAATTTGATTGCATTACAAGCCTTAGAGGCAGTTGGCATAGTAAGGAGATTGGGGCATAGAGTCACTTGCCACCTCTCTGACCTTCTGATCCTCGGTTTGTTCATCTAATAATAGTACCAGATATAACATGAAAATCAGTGTTTTGTGAACAAAATGTCTGCCAATATGCTTGGCTCAGAGTAGAGGGTCAATCAGTAATAACTATTATTCTATTTCAGTCTTCCTAGTCTATAGCTTAAGTTAACTACTTAAACATTAGAAGTGATCATTGTGATAAGGTTTTTATTTTAAGGTTGCATTTTGTTGTAGGTCATTTTCATTAACTGGCCACTTAGCATGTGCCAAGCTGTGTGCTAAGTGCTTTATATATGAATTCTTGCAAAACTAATATGAAGTAGGTTTCTTTATTCTCATTTCATAGAAAACAGAGACACACAAAATTGAAGTAACTTGCTCAAGATTCTTCAGTTAGGAAGAGGCAGTGCAGGAATCCAAACAAAGCCAGATTCTGACACTGGTATTTTAACCACTACGGTCTCCTGCCTCCCATCTTTATTTGTACTTGTATTCTAAGCTTGAACTAACCTAAAACTCACCTTGCTTTAAACCTGCCCTCAGCTAGGTTTGCAGATATTATCCCATATATTATCCTATAAATTTTTTGGAAACTCACATGTATAAACTTGAACAATGTGTGATCTATTAAGCATACCTAGGTTTTCTCTCCTATAGGCCTAAGATCTGGAAGCTGATTTCTTCCAGTTGATATTCCATTCAACTAAAAAATATCAAAAAATTCCCAAGGATTAGTGTAAAGGATGAATATTGGTATTTGCTAATATTAATTTTTAATTAATGTATTGAAAAGAAACAAACAAGTTTGAGTATTATCCTTATAACTTTTGCTTATCTCTTTTCTTTTTCACCTTTGCACTTTTTAAAATCTTAATTTTTGAACTACAATTTTGATTTTATTTCAAAATTAAAATCCCCTGCAACACAACCTCTTAGTGGTTCCCCTTTTCCATTTTAATCTGGCTCCTACCTGGTCAAAAGCTCAAAGAAATAGAGGTTCTTATTCCATGACCTGAAGGTCAAAGTTCCAAACCTGTAGTAGAGGGATGAAATTACAGGAGCAAGGCTCCCTGCTTCTAAGCTGTGTGTGTGTGTGTGTGTGTGTAGCTCAATTCTAGGTGTTTTTTTTTTTTTTTAAAGATTTTATTTATTTATTTGACAGAGACATAGCAAGAGAAGGAACACAAGCAGGGGGAGTGGGAGAGGGAAAAGCAGGCTTCCTGCTGAGCAGGGAGCCTGACGCAGGGCTCGATCCCAGGACCCTGGGACCATGACCTGAGCCGAAGGCAGACGCTTAACGACTGAACCACCCAAGCGCCCCTCAATTCTAGCTTTTAAGTGTGTTTTTACGATTTTACATATTGGGGGAGTGCACAGATTTGGTATAGAATGTATGGTATTGTAAACAGTTCTACTTATATAGAATAACTTTAAATGAGATCTGCTTGAGACAGGGTCCTGCTAATTAGATTGTGAACTATTAGAGTCAAGGACAGTTTTCTTTTTTGTATCACCTGCCGCAGGTGACGCATGTTGAATTCTCATTAGAATCATAGGACCTAGACTTTAGAATTCATGTGGCCCAATCACTCATTCGATAAAAACAGCCTCCTGAATAGCCCCGTGCCAGGAGCTTCCCATCTCAGGCAGCAACTAATTTGACTTCTGTTGAATATTTCTAATTGTTATTATTTTTTTTAAAGTGAAAGAAAGAAGAAAGAAAAGAAAAAAGAAAAAAATTCTAACAGTGAACCCAAACCTGGTCATTTGTACCCATTTTTCATTTTTTTCACGTGATGGTTATTCAAGTTTTGAACATATCATTTCTGTTTTCCTTTACACCTCTCCTGTCTAGGAAAAAGTCAGGGGTACTTTCCACCGTTTCCAGTTGGAAATATGAGAATCACTGGAACGGGTGCAGGATCTTGGGAGACTTTTTCCAACGATACCATGCATCCTGCAGTGGGATCTGACAAACCCTCAGGGTTAAGGGAAGAGAGCCACTGTCACAGCCTAGGTTCTCTAAGGAAGTAAAGGCTAAAAAAAGAGGCACCTACAAAAGGTTTACTGGGAGGGAAGACCTGCCAAGGAAAAGGGGAGGAAGCAGAACTGGGCAGACAGAGCAGTCAAAGGGCCATCAGACTGGACCAAGTTGGCTAGCCCCACGAGGAGTGGCGTCTCAGACAGGGCTTGCTAGAGGAGGCTCGCACTGAGGGGAAATGGCTGTCTTTGCACCACCATCTTGTTCAGTTATTGGCCGGGGATCCTCCCAAGAAGAGTGTGACCTTGACTTGAGGAGCTGAGGCAGAGCCTGAAGGATCCGACAGCCGGAGGCTATTGGACAATCACACTCCCCGCAGTTGGACAGCTAGTCATTTCCTGAAGCAGGCTCTGAGCAAGGCATGTCTGTCTGCCCTGGGAGGGGAGGAATGGAACAATCTGACAGAGAAGTCCTGAGAAGTCTTGATGATTGGTCAGATACACAGGCGAGAGGTTACAGATAACCCTGATGGCTAGGACAGCCCTGCCATCAATAGACACAGTTTGGGTGGGAAATAACTTCTTCCCATCATACAGCTGCCTTTTACTGAAAGTAGCCTAATCATTTTCTGCATAAGTTGTCATGGCTCGTGCCTTCTTTATTGACTGACGAACCATGCTCTTTGGCTGCAACTGATAGGGCTGGCCAGGGGATTAATCCACAGCCCAAGGCAGCCATATGTAGGCTAAAGGTGGCTTGATGTGAAACTGTCCGTTTTAAATGGGGACAAACCAACTCAACACTGTCATTTTGGAAGTCTCAAACATTAAGTGAACGAGGAGAGGTTGAAGCAGGTGCTGAGGCCGTATTCTGAAGGACACTAAGCTATTGTTCTCCTTCTCTCCTGCTGCACTGAGCTGCCCAGAGAGCAGAGGGACCTAGAAGCTCTAAAGAAGCAACAAGTCCTTTGCCACCCAATATCCTTATATCATCACAGGTGATCTGGGCATGTCACTTCCTTAGAGTCTGTTTTTGAATTTCAAAATGACGGTGCTGATGGTTATTTCTTCTTTGTAAAAGTGGGTGAAAACATTGCTTGGCCCTGAGCCTCTAAGAACTATCCCTTAGTTCTTGGTTTGGGCAAATTCATATGCCTTGAACATACCCAGCTTGCCTCCTCACCTCCCATGGTTATTTTGCCCCCAGTGGGAGCTGTCACTTCTCTAAATTTTGAATGTCAGGCTGGTCTGTCTTCTGCACTTTTATGGCATTCCAAAACACTAGCAGGCTACCCAAATTTGCCTAAAGTGATTATTTTCTGCATAATATGTTTCTGCATTATTTTGCCCCCTTGCCCTGAGTTCCAAAAAGATGGAATGACTTGTGCAATAAACTTCTACTTTGCTTTGCCATAAAGCAGTCCTACTATCTGTTTTGTCACTCATTCATTTTTATGTTTATTCATTTTTGCACACCCCCACCCTGACCATTACACGTATCCTGCCCACCAGAATTCAAGTGCACTGAGTGGGCAGATGTATTTTAGGATCTTTGTAATTCTACCCTGCCCTCTGTATTTTGAATCATGCCACTCAAGAAGCCAGATGTGATGTTTATGTGAAGCTTGGGCATGATAAGGATGGGTCAGGATAGAATAAGGGATTACAGTTCCACACCCAATTCTAATGTGTGTGGAGCTCCCCCCCCCCCCCCCCCCCCCCCCCCCCCCCCCCCCCCCCACCCC
>NC_058406.1:152293748-152307379 GCF_002201575.2 Neomonachus schauinslandi
GGTCAGGATAGAATAAGGGATTACAGTTCCCCACCCAATTTTAATGTGGGTGGGGCCCCCCCCCCCCCCCCCCCCCCACCCCCTGCCGCCCCAAGCAATTCTCAGCCACCAGGTGGGTATCCTACAATTCAACTGAATTCTGACACTGTGTATGGGAAGATAGCATCAGCTTCCATATGGTAAGGGCTCCCTACTACAAGACTGCTCCCTCCCCCCATCTTCAGATGCCAGGCACAAGTCCAGGTTATCACCTGCGCTTCTGCCCAATGGATTGCAGATCAGTTAACTTGCTGGAAAGGCTCACAGAACTCAGAGATACTTTTATTTACTAGATCACCAGTTTATTGTAAAAGGAGATAACTCAGGAACAGCCAGGTGGCAGAAATGCATAGGGCAGGGTATGGGGAAGGGATCAGGGGCTTCCACACCCTCTGGGAGTGGGCCACTCTCCCCAAACCTCCACGTGTTCACCACGTGCTCTCTGAATCCTGTCGTTTGGGGTTTTTACGGAGGCTTCCTGACATAAGTGTGATCTTGATTAAATCATTGGCCACTACAGCCCCTCTTCCCTTCCCCGGAAGTCAGGGGGATGGGACTGAAAGTTCCAACCCTCTAATCACTAGGTTGGTTCCCCTGGCAACCAGCCCCCATCCTTAGGTGCAGTCCAAAAGTCACCTTATTAACATAACAAAAGACACATTTGTCACTCTCATCATTTTGTAAATTCCAAGGGTTTTAGGAGCTCTACCGCAGAAACACGGGACAAAGACCAAATATATATTTCATATTATAAATCACAATACCACAGGAATAATTACTTGCTTCATAGAAGGATTTTTGTTCCATGTTTTAAAAAATAAAAATATTCACCTCAGGATCATCTTAGAATGTCTCCATGATGCATTTGAACTCTTTGATTTACAAAATTTGAATTTACACTTCTCTTTTCTCAGAAAGCAGCTATTAAATTAAGTAGATATAATATGCTTGAAATAATTGCTCTTCATAATTGTAGATGACACACAGTGATAGCTTGCTATTCTTTTTTTTTTTTTTTGCCTTTATATGGCCGAAAATACTTGAAAAACTGAAGAAACACTGATGCACAACTTAAAAGAGACCCAGAGGCTCTCAAAATGAGGAATGAGGATCTAAAACAATCTGTCATTTTATGTTATGCAAACAATAAACACAAGCCAGTTTTACAGCCAGGGTAAATGAGACATGGTAAAAACAGCTCTGGTGTATGAGACTCCTATACAGCAATGTGGAGATGGTGAGGCAGGCATTATTGGCCCCATTTGGTGAAAGGAAGAAACGGACCATGTTTTTCTTTTACATTTCAATTGTTTTAAGTAGCTACTATTTTCACAGGACTCAAAACTCAAAAGGTACCATACAATATGCAGTGAAAAGTCTCCCTCCCACCCCAGCCCAGGGGAACACTTTGAGACCTCCTTGGCATCTGACGGGCATCTCCTTGCCTACCACTCACCACTTTCACTCATGGGCTCATTCAACAAATATTTACTGAGAACTGTCTCGTGCTAGGCATTACTCGCAGGTGCAAGGAGACAGCAGAGAATAAAACAAATCCCTGATCACCTGGAACTGACATTTTAGAGGTGCAGAGGGCAGACAAGGAAAAATGAAATCCACAGTATACCTGATGGTGAGAAGTGCCATCCCGGATAAGGAGTGCCAGATTAGGGAAGGTGCAATTTTCAAAGGTTGGTCTTGGAAGGCCTTTCTGATGAGGACATATTTGAACAGATACCTGAACGAAGTAAGCAAGCGAGACACATGGCTCTTTGGAGAAAGCCTACTGGAGAGAGGCAACAGGAAACACAAAGACATATTCTAGGAAGACTAGTTTCTTGGACTGCTCTACTGTAAGAGCAACTTCTGTTCCTGTTCCAAAGGGAGCCTCATAGGAGAAATCGCCTTCTCGATATTTTATTTAAATCCCAAGGCTGAACTTGAGTTGGTCATGGTGTTGCCTTTTTTTCAAACCTAGCAACAGTATGAATTGGGCCATTTAAAAAAAAAAAAAAAAGATTGACTTATTTATGAGAGAGAGAGTGGATGTAAGAGTACAAGTGGGGGGATGGGCAGAGGGAGAAAATCTCAAGCAGACTCCCTGCTGAGTGTGGAGCCAGACTGTGGGGCTCAGTCTCACAACCCTGAGATCGTGACCTGAGCCAAAATCAGGGGTCTGCCGCTTAACCAAGTGAGCCACCCTGGTGGCCCTGGGCCATGTACTTTTAAGAAAGGATTGTGGTGGGGCGCCTGGGTGGCTCAGTCGTTAAGCGTCTGCCTTCGGCTCCGGTCATGGTCCCAGGGTCCTGGGATCGAGCCCCGCATCGGGCTCCCTGCTCAGCGGGAAGCCTGCTTCTCCCTCTCCCACTCCCCCTGCTTGTGTTCTCTTTCTCGCTGTGTCTCTCTCTCTGTCAAATAAATAAAATCTTTAAAAAAAAAAAAGAAAGAAAGAAAGGATTGTGGTGTTTTTTGTTTTTGTTGTTTTTTTTTTGTTTTGTTCTGTTTTTATTTTTTGACTAAGCTCTACACCAAATGTGGGGCTTGAACTTAGGACCCAGAGATCAAGAGTCATGCTCTACTGATTGAGCCAGCCAGGCTACCCCCCCCCCCCCACCCCCCCCCCCCCCAGAAAGGATTGTTTTTCTATAGGTGTACTTTGCTTAACTAAGCACTTTTTTTGGTGGTGGGGAGAAATAAGATGTGTTGATTAGATTTTTGTAAATCAAATATTTTTAAAACATTATAAAATTTTGTACCATCTCTGAACCCAACAAGTATTGTGCATACTTCTAATCTCTCTTCAATGATAACTTTAGAGCAGTGCTTCTTAAATGGGGGCAATTTTGAACCCCAGGGCACATTTGGTAATGTCTGGAAGCATTTTTAGTTGTGACAATTGCACTGGAGGGGAAGTTACTGCTGGCATCTAATGGGTGAAGCCTAGGGATTCTGCTAATTGTCTTATAGCAATGAACAGGACTGCTCCTCAAACAAACATTATCTGGTTCCAAATAACAACAGTGCCAAGGCTGAGAAACCCTGCTCTAGGATAACAAGCTTAGGCTAAAACTTACAGGAGAGAGGACAGCTTTACCTTATGGGGCCAAAATTTCATCTAGTGCCCACGTAGTCCAAGCAGGGAAAGGAAGACCCAGAGGCCAAGTCTGACCTTGGGACACGCCTCCTTTTTTTACAGAAATCAAACACCAATTTACAAAGCCATTCAATCCCAGAAAGTCAACCCCCAGCAAGGTCAGCCAGGCCCATGGACCCGCGGGCTTTCCTGCTTTCTAGCGCCTTCCTTCCTTCTCTTTTCTTGTCTGTGTTTTTTTTTTTTATTCCCTTCTGATGCCTTATGCAAGAGGTGTTTTCTTCACTATATTACAAAATAGGTTTTGCATGCATTCAGGAAAGAACAAGAATGTTTTAAATAGATGGCTATAGCAGCTTGTACAATGGTAGATTAAAGTTTTTTTGCTAAAAGCTTTTTCAGCAAAAGTCGTGGAGGGTGGAAAAGGTGTGAGTGTGAGGGGAGGAGCAGGATCATGACGTTGTCACCCAAGTAACCACAATCTGAGTGGAAGAAAATCACCCTAGCTGCTGAGTAGCAGGAGATAGAGGAGAGGAGTGTGATCTCTCTCTTCTCAGTTTCTTACTAGGTTTGGGAAAGCTTGGGAATGGGAGGGGATATTAATATTTATGTTGCATTCAGTGTCACTTTGTATAGGAACAAAGAGCTGGGGGGGAGGGAAATTGGTTTAGATTTTACTGAAACCACATATGTACCCTTAGCAATGTGGTGTCCCCACTCCTCAATGACATGGGCGCCACAAGGGTATGAGCTCTGTTTTTTGCTCTTGTGACTATAAATACTACAAGAATAGCTCCCTTTCCTATTGTGGGCTTAAAGGCAGGTGCTGGGTTAAAAACTACATTCATTATCTCATTTAATCCTTAGGATACCTCTACAAGGTCTGTATTATTATATTCTGAGGAAGCAGGGCTCAGAGAGGTAAAGTAACATGCTCAAGGTCACGTAGCAGAGACAGGAAAGACACCAGGACTCCCGACAGCTGAGTTCCCAGGCCCCTTCCATGTGCCTGTCCTGCTGGGACCTAGGTTGCCTTTTGTGTTCTTTTTTTTTTTTTTTAAGATTTTATTTATTATTTATTTGACAAAGAGAGACACAGCGAGAGAGGGAACACAAGCAGGGGGAGCGGGAGAGGGAGAAGCAGGCTTTTCACAGCTTTTGATGAAAGACATATTGGTTGTGCTACTGAAGGCCCTTCCAAGAAGGAAGTGACTATTTATTTTTGGGGTGGGTTCTCCACTTTCTATAATTTTATCAGGACCCAGTGTATGCTGGCAGTTTTGAATGGGGTTTCAGTATAAGCCCACAGAGAACAAAAAATAGACTTGGTCAGCAATGATGAAGCTTATTCCTTTTATGGAAAAGATGAGACATGAGAAATTAGAAGGCAAGAAATAATGCCAGTGTCAGAAAAGGAGACAAGAAAAAGCGATGAACAGAAACAAGAAAGAAACAACAGAGAAAAATGTAGAAGAGAATGAACTGGTAGAAAAAGCCAGAGCCCTAACAGGAGAAACCTCCAGACCCTAACTCTAATGCGGCTCAGAGAACTGGAAAGAGGACCTCGGAGCAGGGAGAGGGGAGGCCTCCGCTAGTGAACCCAAGGCAGAGAATCCCGATTTATTTCTATTTTTTAATGATTGTAACTATTCCTGAAAGTCTAGTAAGAGCTTATATCTCCTCCCATGTGATACAAGTATCTAAGTGATCTTCACAGTCCTTGACATCAGAAGGAGAATCTTTGGAAAGGAGCACCCACACTAGACAAGACTCAGGTGACAGATGGATCAGGAAGGGCCGTGACTGTGGGCATGGTGGGTTCTCCATGGGGTCAGCACAAATCCTTGCTCACGAAAGTTAGCAGGGGAAAACACAAATAGGCAAATGCAAAATTTTACTAGATCTATTCAGAAAGCTTTGCTCATGCCATGTAATAATACCCCTCAAAAATAGTCAAAAAGCAAGGGGTGAGGTCTCTTTTTAAGGACCACTTCATTCACGATCATTTGAATGTATTTAACACCTGTCTTACAGGTTGAGGATTCTTGTCTATCTGTATATGGTGGCACCCACCACACCTGCTTTTTGACCACTCATTAACCTGGGAGAAGGAAAGGCAAAGAGATGTCAAATGACTGTAACTCAGGTGGCTGCAAGTAGGTGGCAGTTAGCAGCCAGGTGGAAGGACCAGAAGATGAGTACAGGTGGGCACTGGTAAGTGCTCCATATGGCCCACTACAACATGTCAAAGGCTCCTCTTCATGGTGGTATTTATGTACTCTCCTGAAGGCCTTACATCACACTGAGACCATTAAAGAAGCTCCTCACGTCCTCTAGAACCTTCACCATCTCACAGGAATGGGGATTAGCATGGTCTACTACAAAGTTATTTCAGGAAAACCAGGTATTTTCTTTCCTTTCATTCTCACAAAAGCTCTAGGAGTAAATGGAGACACAAAGTGGTCCAGTAATGTACTCTGGGTCTCACTGCTAATAATCGCTGGGGTCAGAATTTGAACCCAGCCCTGACTTGTTGGAGTGCTTCTTATGCCCTCTGGCTGCTCTGTGGCATTCACATGAGGGCAGCTGCCGAGCACTGAGAGGGTGAAGAGCTGAGGATATAAAAGGGAGTCATTTATGGTTGTTTCACCCGTTTTATTTATTTTATTTATTTATTTTCCCTGAAAACCTCCTCCTCAAAATAAAAAAAAAAAAGGTTTGTGTTGGCATGCTTAAAAAAAAATAAATTACAACTGAAGATGAGATATTCATAAGACTTTTCAGCTGTATCTTCCACAATATAAAAAAGTTTAAATGAGATCCTTACAGTGAATAATATCCTACACCCATCCGTCTAACTCTTCGTGTACTTCTCGATCTAGAACTGCCTCGGCTGCCTTCTTTTTTTTTCCCAATGCATCATTGCAAGGAGCATCTAATCATTAGTCTCAAGAAATCAAATATTTGATGCTGTCCTATAAAAAATGTTCCTGGCTTTGTCACTGATCCAGGGGCTGGGGGGAAGGGTAATGACTAGACAAATTTATATTTTCTAGAGCATTTACAGCCTACAACCAAAAATGCATCCTGGCAGGAAGTGCTTTAATTATTAAGATCAGCATATTGTTTGCCTTGCAGCCAGGCTCTGAGAAAAGTCTTCCCTTAGAGTCAGAGTAGGACTGGGGAAGGGAATCTGCTTAAGTAGCAATTCATCAAGCATTATCTTTCAAAATATTTACAGATTAACAGAGAGAGGTCACGGTTTCTGTGATATCAACACCCCAACGTATTTTTGGTTAGCTTGTTTCACGGAGAGTAGAAGACAGAAAGATTGTAGATATCAGGTATCAATGTGGGAGGACCCCCAAAAGACAGGGAGAGGTGACTGGTTTGCTGACTGAACAGAACAGGGGCACAGTGGAGAACAGAAAGGAGGGCTGCAGATTATCGCAATAGGATGCTCTTTGCAGGGCCCAAACTCGCTTCCTCGTGACATCATCAAGTTGGGTGTTCTCCAGAGCTACAGGAGATCCAAGAAAGGGAGAAGAAATATAAAAAGCTATTCATAGGAGAGCTGCTGTCTTCAAAAGAAAAGAATGCGTAGGATAAAACAATATCATTTAAAACCCTAGCAAATTGATAGGAGCGGCGTGGTCCTATATTTAGGGCGGCCACTTTTTAGTTCCTTAGTTTTAACATAACTGTACCTGACGAGGATGTTGTCTCCAAGTGGCCCTGAAGACTTTAAAGCGGGGTTTATGCGGCGACTCAAAGGTGGGGGGAGGGGAGCATTGCGCTGGGGCCTCGGGTTTAAGAGCTTTGCCTTTATCTTCAGTTGAAGAAGTACTATACGCTGGCTGACTGAACATAATTTAAAAAATTAAAAAAATAAAAAAGTAAAATAAAATAGTGCATGATAAAAAAAAAAGTACGGTCACCGAAAAGCCTGATGGGATTAAAATAAAATGATCTTCATGCAACTTTGACTTAGTCCCATGACAAGCCGCACCAAGAGTTATGCATTCTAAATTAATATTTTATTTTATTTATTTATTTATTTTTAAGATTTTATTTATTTATTTGAGAGAGAGAATGAGATAGAGAGAGCATGAGAGAGGGGAGGGTCAGAAGGAGAAGCAGTCTGCCTGCCAAGCAGGGAGCCCGATGCGGGACTCGATCCCGGGACTCCAGGATCATGACCGGAGCCGAAGGCAGTCGCTTAACCAACTGAGCCACCCAGGCGCCCCTAAATTAATATTTTAATAAATTCTGCAATTGTCTAGCCTTATTTTATTGCATTATTATTATTACTTATATTATTATTTCTTATTGCATTGTATCTTCATATGTGTGTGTGCATTAAGAGCTTCGGTTTATTAAAAGTATGCATTTGAAAAAAATACCAAATATTTTTACCCTACCCATTTGAAAGTCTCCATCAAAAGAAAATTAGACCTGGATCTTCAAAGAATGAAAGTGACTCCAGCCTTTTTTAATCTCCCAGAGGTCTTGTCTAAAGCCAAGTGCCCTTGTGCCAGCTATCAATCAGGCAAAGACCTTGATAAATACAAGTAAAAAAAAAAAAGAAAAGAAAAGGCTTTACGTTTATTTCCATTTGGAAGGTTGGGAGGAAATCAAAATGCTTACTGAGAAGCAGGAAGTAGTCAGAGTGCTGCATAGCTCCTGGGCCAGAAGGCATGTGCATGAATTATGGTGCTCCTGAATTTGTTTTAATTACAAAGCCCACATGGCCACTGATGTGGGGGGTAGGGTTTTAAATTTTGCAGGACAGGAAAAGCTTTTCAGGTGTTTTGTACAGACGTTGGTCTGAGATTCTGCAAACACGCCCTCCTCCCAGCTCCGCTTCTGACACATCGACCCTCTAAAACACGAACAGGAATCTGCCTCTGTCTGTCAATACTTACAAGGGAAAATGCAACAACATGGTCTTTAGAAAGATAAAGACGTGTTGTCCCAAGAGAAATCCTCAGTATATCCAGATCCTCTGAGATGATTAAAACACAGCAATAAGTTTAAAAGACTCTTCTGGCAATGGTTTGCAAAAATAAGGAATATGAGAAGGTTACTTGTGTGTGTGGCAAAAATTGTATTTGGCAAGGCTTTCTCCTCCTTTCTTTCTTTCTCAGCCTTTTTCCTGAAAATGGGGGAGGGGTACTTCTTATAATTACGGGACACTTAATGGACACACAAGCTTTTTAATAGTATTGATGGCTTATTCTTAACTTGGCTCCATTCCTCATGAACTGGCAAACCCCTAAAAGATGCTATCAGCAGCTTGGAATTCCGGGTGTGTTAAAAAGTGCAAACAATTTAGAACAAAAATCAATCAGCACATTTATAATTAACAATGATTAACTTTAAAGGCAAACTATACCAAGCATAATAATTTTATGGCAAAACTAAATTACACATAATATCTTTCATATTCTTAAACAGGTTCTTTTTGACTTTTAGAGTATTAAAATTAACCACTGACCTTATTATTTTTTTTTTAAAGCCTCTACCCCCCTCTACTCTAAACCACTACACAATTTTCTCTCTCTAAAAGTAGATGAACTCCATTTCTCATGAATGCTACTTTTTTCCCCCGTGCCTTTGGTTCTTTTTGTTGGCAAGGAGTTTCAGCTTCTAGTGATCTTGTAAAAACTTGGCACCCTCAGGCAGCGGGGACAAACACATGTCTAAGTCTCCCCTCTAGGTTTGGAGCCATCGCAGGACCCACAGAGGGCTCTCTCTGATTTGTCCCTCACTGCGGCCACATTCCGGGTGGATGCCAAGTAAATATTTGTTGACCAAAGTGTCCAAACGCAAGCCATTCTTGAGGTTCTCTGCGAGTATGCTTGTTATTTATTAAGTGCCCACAGTGGGTCAGAGAGTCAATGAATTTCAGAGCTGGAAGGGATTTTAACGGTGACCTGGTCCAACCCCTTCATTTTATAAACAAGGAAACAGATCCAGAGAGAAGGGTCCTGCCCAAGGTCAAACACCTCGTACTCGGCAGAGCTGGAAATGAAACTCCCAGCCCAGGCTCCTTCTGCTTTCCCTACGGGAGCATTATGCCTCATAGGACCTGCTCCCTGCCTGCTAAGGATTTGTAATTGAATTAATACCACATTTTTGAAGTTTTAGATATTTGCATAATGAGAATGATGGAGTTGGGATCTACTTTTGGGTTTAGGGGGAAACTGATGAGAAGACAGAAATAGCAGAAAAATGAGCACCCCTAACATAGATATTTTAAAAATGGATTTGGCTTTATTTATATTCCACTTTGTCCCCAAAAAGATGTTAAGAAGTTTTATTTATTTTTTATTTTTTTAAAGATTTTATTTATTTATTTGAGAGAGAGAGAGCATGAGGGGGGCAGGGTCAGAGGGAGAAGAAGACTCCCCGCCAAGCGGGGAGCCCGATGCGGGACTCGATCTCGGGACTCCAGGATCATGACCTGAGCCGAAGGCAGTCACTTAACCAACTGAGCCACCTAGGCACCTGATGTTAAGAAGTTTTAAAAGGGACATACAATATCACAGAATCAGACAAGTAAAGACGATACTATAAAACAAGTAAGAGAAACGACAGAAAAGAAATAAAGGAAGGGCGCCTGGGTGGCTCAGTCGGTTAAGTGACTGCCTTCGGCTCAGGTCATGATCCTGGAGTCCCGGGATCGAGTCCCGCATCGGGCTCCCTGCTCGGCAGGGAGTCTTCTTCTCCCTCTGACCCTTCCGACCCTCCCCCCTCTCATGCTCTCTCTCTCTCAAATAAATAAAATCTTTAAAAAAAAAAAAAAAAGAAAGAAAGAAAGTAAAGTAAGTTGGGAATTAGAGCGAAATTAGTGTACAAAGTACAGGTGATAAGGCTCAGATACTCGCTACATGGAGGCGACAGATTTGCTAAGCCTCCGAACGAGAAGCCGGAACTGTTACAAGATTCATAATTCCCAGATAAAAAACAAACCCAGCCCTGGACAAACAACTCTTCTTACTAATGAGGCCAGAGAGAAGGTCCTCCTGTGTGTCCTCAGATATCCCGAAGTACATCGGGATAGACTGGATTTGGAATGACAGCCTTTCCGAGCCATTGGTGATCAGCCAGTCAACTCCCGCCCCAAGAACTAGAACAGAGACTTCTCAAGGTCACTTCCTGGCAAGGAGTCTACTGGATTTGGAGAAGGAAGAAAGGATCCTGTTAATTTCCCTTCCATAGCAGACCTCAGGAGAAGGGCAGAATGCATCTTGTAAACACAGGTGCCCTTTTACCTGGCCGAGGAATCATCTTCCTCCTCTTTGAGTGCCCCGACACCAGAGAGCTGGCTGGAGCTGCAGCTCCCCGAAGTTGGCCCCCCTCCCCCTCAGTTTCGAAGATTCCCCAAGGGAGTTCTCTGAGGCCCCAGAAGGGACGGCCAAGGAGATGGAAGGAAGAACCTGGGGCCAGCTTCTAAAATAGCTGTTTATCCTGAATGGCTGGCAGGATTGGTTAAAAATGCAGAAATTACTGCTCTGGGTAGAAGGCAGAGGACCATTTAGAGCTCTAAATATCTGGTATATAATGGAAGGAGGCTGAATTACTTGGGGGGAGGGGAAAGGAGGGGAGAGAGAAGTTGACTAAAGGGACAATGGCATCCATCGACCATTTCCCCCTTAGTGAAAACACCAAAGATGACACCTGGGTTCAAAGGTTGAGAGTAAAGGTGTATTTAGGTTACTTTGCAGTAGAGGCAGAAGGAAATCTATGTTACAAAAAGGTGATTTGTATTTTAGTTTTTATTTCTCATTTTGTTTTCTAGTCTAGCTAGGAAATTGCTATTGAGAACAATAAGTAGAACCTGAACCAGCTCAAATGTTTAGGCTGATATCCTACCACACAGGGGAAAAGGAATACATATGCAGATGGAACAAACACTTTTTTTTTTCTTCAGTTTTAAACTTCTTTTTGATCTTTATTACTATATCACATAATCATTGTGAAAAATGCAGGAAGTAAACTTTAAAGGAATAGAGGATAAGATCCCCTGTAACCTCATCCATTTTAAGGTTCTGGTAAATTTCCTACCATTTTCATTCTTATGCATTATTTGTATACCTAATTATGATTCGATTAGGAAATTAATTTGAAAATCAATTTCAAGTTGCAAGACAGTTCTTGGATTTGCTTCTTGTCATCATTCTCTAAGCCCGGAAGATTGGATTTCCTCTGCAATAAGTCTGTAAGTTATGACTGTAAGGACTTGATTTATAGCAAATCTCTCAGAACTTAACCATCTAAGTGAGCAAGTCCTCTTCAAGGTGTCTTGGGAGTTAGTGACATGATATCACCACACGTTTATTTTAATGCTGCTGACTTAGCTCACAATATTTCTGGAATTTCTCCTGTGGAATTACTTTCTGAGTCTATAGCACTTTCTTTTGAACATTATCAGATTGACAAGTTCTCCCGCTTTGAGGGTGAGTTTGATATTTAGAAACTGCCAAAAATGATCAGAGGTCGGATCTGATGAATAAAGTATGTGATTCCACAGCTGGGCAATATTGTTTTTGGTTAAAAACACGTTGGGGCACCTGGCTGACTCAGTCGGAAGAGCATGTGATTCTTGATTTCGGGGTTGTGAGTTCAAGCCCCATGTTGGATATAGAGATTATGTAAATAAATAAATTAATAAACAAACAAACATAAAAAAATACCGAGTCCTAAATCTAATGAAACATTTTCTCATGTGGTGAAAAGATTTTGAAGTGGAAATCTTTTAGTAGAAGGGAGATTTACCCTCTCTCTATGAATCTTAATGAATTCTATAGTGTGGAGGGGAAAATTATCTCTGTAGGACCAATTCATTCCAGATTTTCTGACTTGTAATTACACTTTTGCTGGCCAAAACCTATTTGTTTTATAAACTCCATAATTCCATTCTCAATTTCTAGCAAAGCAAAAAGTATTCCATATTCAAATATATGAGAGTCACCAAGGCAAATTGTTCTTACCCAATTAATGAGCTAAAACTACACTTACCATTATCATTATCTTGAGATATAGGCTTCATGCTTTAATTATTCTGTTACTCATTTAATAATGTTCTTTCTATTCATTTCAGCCTGAACATTCTTTCCCTGGTTTCTACATCAATCTGGTAGCATAAAAGAGGAAATTAGATGGCCCTGTTTCTCAGTACAGATTGTTAATATTTCTGAAGGTTGCATACAGAATCATGTGTAGCTTTTTGAATTCTCAAGCTTGCATAGTATTTTAAGTACAAAGTATAACTCTACTTAGTGTTCTTTTATCATGTTTTTTCTATTTGACAGCAGAAGATTGCAAGTGTTTTTATAATTCAAGGATTTTAGTAAACATCTTGAAGAAGAGCCAACAATATTTCACTTTATACTTTTTTCCCTTTCAAATTCTTGTTTATTCCTGAGAAGTTGAGAAATAGAAATGGTGAAACCAGGGTGGGGGTCAGTGAATAGATATACATATATTAAAAAAAATTTTTTTTTGCTGTCTTGATATTCACTAGTTTTCTTATTCCTTGAACACTAGTCTCTTCTCTTCCACCTAAAAATGTTTTTCCTCTTTTGGTTTGGTCAATTCTGTAAAAGGAAAAGGAAAGTACTATCTGTGTATTAGGCAGCCATTTGAGTAAAAAAAAAGGATGTGGGCATAACTGTGTATACATATTGCTTGTAAAAATCGAATCTACAATATGTAGACTATTCCTGGAAATACAAAAACACCTGGTAATATTGGTTGTCTCCAGGAAGAGAAATGGGGCGGCAGAGGGTGAGGAGGGAGGGCAACTTGATCACTCATCTTTTTTGAATCTTTTTAATTTTTGGACTATGAATAATGCTTTTATTAATTAAAAAAAAAACCCCAAAACAACAACAACAACAACAACAACAAAACAACCCTGCCAGTTTAAAAAAAAAAGAAAAGAAAAATCAAGGATGAAGAAAAAAAAAACTTTCTGTTGGTCTGAGTCTGGAACTTAGAGCAAAGATCCAAAGAAAATCATTGCCTTTCTTGCTAACTCCATCTCTACTTCTTCATTCCTTCTTTCACTCTGGCCAACAGCTTTTAGCTCCTATTGATCAGATAAGAACTTAGAATTCACAAGGAGCAAATGCATTAAGTGTCCTCAAGCTGCCCCTAAATTCTGCAGGATCCTCAGTAGACAGCCAGGTGTCCTCCACAGAAAAGATGGAGGCCACCTCCTCTGGTTTCCTCATCACAGCCTTAGCCTGGACCCGTGGTAAGTAAATATCTTTTAATCAATGTGTTCAAAACCATGTCCTTCTTGAAGTACTCTAGGAGTGTTCTTTGTCCTTTGCCATTCATTAAGTACCCATGTTTTTCTCACCTCTAGGCCTTTGAGCAGGTAGCCTCTCTTTGTCTAGCTAACTCTTACCAACATTTAAGGTCTTTCTTTCTTTCTTTCTTTCTTCTTTCTTTCTTTCTTTCTTTCTTTCTTTCTTTCTTTCTTTCTTTC
>NC_058406.1:152307389-152314000 GCF_002201575.2 Neomonachus schauinslandi
TTCTTTCTTTCTTTCTTTCTTTCTTTCTTTCTTTCTTTCTTTCTTTCTTTCTTTCCTTCCTTCAAGATTTTATTTATTTATTTGAGAGAGAGAGAGAGGGAGTGAGCGAGAGAGAGAACACAAGCCGGGGTTGGGGACAGAGAGGTAGAGGAAGAAGCAGACTCCCTGCTGAGCAGGGAGCCTGACGTGGGGCTCAATCCCAGGATCATGACCTGAGCCAAAGGCAGATGCTCAACCAACTGAGCTACCCAGGTGCCCCTAAGGCCTTATTTCTTGAGCTCAATGAGACTTAGTGTCTGATTAGTACAGGCTGCCTCCTCCTTAAGTAGAAGGTGATTGTCTTTGACCTCCCTGCTTTGCATTTCCTCTGTCCCCCACACCCCACAGCCTAATTTAGGACTCTCTGTTTTTGCTCCTTGGTGTCTGGCAAAGCAAACATCTGTGGAATAAATAGATGAATAAATGAATGAATGAAAATCTTGTACACTTACCCTAACTCTACCTCCTAGCCACTATATCAGAGGATCTCTGTCTCTCCTGGGTTTCGGGGGCAGGGTAGGATTTTCCCAGACCTTAGCAGTATAGTCCATATATGTCTGATCTCCATAAACTGAGTGCCCATCAAGTTGAAGAATGCTGTCATCCTCTTGCCACATGATGGGTAGACACTATCTAAATTGAGTTTCAGTAGACAACTTGTATGAAAAATAAAAATCTCAAGTCCCACCTCTCAGAAATGTTATTTCTTGTCCAGTACCATTGGGCTTATCTCTTTCAGGCTTATTTTCAACTGTTTGTTTATGAATAGCTATAATAGAAGCAAAGTTTTAGGTAAACAGTAATCTTTGAGAGCTAAACCATAAAAACCTTACTATTCTATGGGAAGTTGACTTACATAACATGCATATACTATAAAGTTGGAAGGACTGATGACAAAAATTATCCAAAAAGTTTTTGAAACACTGAAAAAAGTTGAAACTAAAAAAGATGAAGTTTGACAGGATTAAATTAAAGCTCTGCATTTAGATTAAAAAAAATCAATTGCACAAGCAGAGGGTGGGAGAAAGCAGGCTTGGAAGCTGTTCATATGGAGAAAGTCAGTTATAACTGACTTAAATGTTCAGCCAATGGTAGATGGTGTTACTTTAAGTTAATGCATTTAGATTACCTTAAAGACACCAAGGTTTGGACTCAGGAAGTAGAAGCCCCTTTTGCTCACTCAAATCAGTCTGCTGTATCAAGGCTCCACCTTCTGAGAATATCTACAGACCAGAGCACATCTGGAGTAGTGATTTTCAAACTGTGGGTTGCCACCTATGAGTGAGTATAAAATCCACTTAGCAGACAGCAATGAGCCTTTCAAAAAGTAGAACTGGACACAATAGATTACTGTTTTCTGGAATTTCTGCTTCACTTACATCATGTATATGCATACTGATGATATATAAAATGGATTTTTTTCTGTGGGTCGTAGTCAACGGAGTTCCAGAAACACTGGTCTAGGGAAAGATACCCAGATGGTGAGAGGGATGGACACCTGGTTATTCAAGAAACAGTTGCAACAATCAGGAATGTTTAGCTTGAAAGGAGAGGACTACAGGATGACATAAGAGCTGTCTTCCAATAGTTGAAGGACTGTCATGAAGAGGAGAGAATGGCTTTGTTCTCTGTTATTTCAGGAGACAGGGGTTCAAGGGAGGGCGTTTTGAGATGATTACCCAGATAAGCTATCTGACAATTGGAGCTGTCTATCAATGGAACTGCAAAATAACACATTCTAAAAGTGCGTAAGCATAAGACAGGGGACCATCTGTCAGGGTTACTGTGGCAGAGAATCTTACATTGGGAGAGAGGTTGAATTAGACATCTCTGAATGTCCCTTTCAACTCAAAGATTTGACCATTCTATTTTCCCCTGTGGGTGTGTCTGAATTTCATAAGTTACGTGCTTTAGATCAGGTGATTAATTCAGCCGACACTTGAAACTAATGCTTATCTTATATGCTTATCATATTCTGTGTCACACCATTTAATTTTTAGTCATGACGTAGCTATTATTTTACAGATGACATTACTAAGGTCATTTGGATACTTGGGGAGAAGTGAGATGGGACCGAGGCCTCCTGAATCTGGGCTTTCCACTTACCTGTGGCAGCCTCTCAACCCTGAATATCAGCACTGACATTGCTTGGGTTGCGACTCTGTTGGGTTCCCACCTCAGGATCTGTTCTCTTCTTGCTTGTAAGAGAACTTTCAGTTTTTACCTGGCCATGACCACCTGCTGTAAACCCCATTGTCTTCCAAGCTCCCTTGCAGCTAGATATGGTTAACTGGACTCAATTATGTCCAAGTAATATGCATGGAAGGCAGTTTCTGGAAAACTTGCCAAACAGACAACTGCTATATGCCCTTGGCTCCTCGATCTCCTCCTTCTTCCCCTTCTCCTTCCTGTTGGGTGGATCTCAAACAGCCATCTTGAATTAGGAGGCGGAAACCATGTGCCAAGGATGGTGGAGCCTGGGTCCCTGAAACCATGCAATTGCCATAACAGCCCTAGAGTGGTTCTTTTATAGGATGAAAGAGAAGGAAACTTCTGTCTTCTTTCAGCCAATGTTATTTGTTTGTTATATGCAGTTGAAGCCAATCTCAATTGAGAAGCGCTGTCTTTCTCTCGCATGTGGACATTGGGCATCCTGACTTTATTTGCTGTAAACCTGACAGGATACCAGATCTTCTGAAGTTAGAATTTTGGCATCTTAACATCTTTCATAACAGGTGAACACCTAAAAATGAGCCAGTTTCTGTCTAGGTATTCCCAGGATTAAAATGGGGTATATTTGCAAGCAAATTGCTCTTCTAGTATATTAAATGCTTCCTTCCTTAGTAGCCCCGGTTAATGAGACTTCCAAAGCTTCCTGACTCAAACACTCAGAGAACTGGACCCACCCATCACCCTTCTCCCCTTCAGACATTTTTTGCAATAACAATAGTCCCCTTCCTCTTTTTCTAGTCTCAATTCATCCTTGCAACCAAACACGACCTTGGTTTGTCATCTTTTTCTCACCACTTAACTGCTATAAAATGGGGCTTTAGGTGACTAGGATTCTGGGCAGCACCTGGATTTTAAAGAACACAGGAAACTTGTACAATCCTTTCCATTCTCTCAGGAAAAGGGGAGTTTGAGATGCTCCTTGCATGGTCATACAAACAGCTGGCTGAAAGAGTCTGTCAGAGTCCTTGTGCAAAGAACAAAGAATGATGTGTAAGACCTGAAGATGGAACTTTTCTATTTCTGCTGCTCTTGTCTCTTTTCAGATTTGCAGCAACAAGGAGAATCTGCTAGATCTTCCAGTCAATCTGATTCTATTCTATTGTAACTTACTCTTGTAACTTGAAATGACTATGATGTTTGAGGATAATAGACTTCTTGATTCCTGGTTCAGAGCTCTTCAGTAGTCCCTGGTGGTGGTACTTTGGAATAAATTTGATATACTGGAAGTTGATATCACACACACATGTCCTCCATAAAATTATACTGTTAGAACAGAGAAAACGTAATAGAAAGGCAAATCATTGTTTTGGGGCTGTGATTCCCATAGCAGCCATTCTGATGATGCCATGAATTTAAAGGATTTATGGCATTATAGAGCTTTGATCTAAAATCTGAGGTTCTGCCAAGATTTCTTTTAAAAGCGCATTTTACTTAAGAGTAAAAAAAAAATCCACATATTTAAATGATATTCTATGCATATACCCTAGCAGAAAAAGAATTATAATCCACTGAATAGCATAGCTAAAAATGTTTATTTCAAAGACAATCCAGAGTCTCTGTAAGAAAGTTCCAAATTGGACTAAGAGTAGAATAAACATGGCTTTTGCAAAAGCATCTGGTGTGGTCCAGCAGAGCAGCAGTGCCGCTCGAGGCAATCTCCATAGCTACATTGCACTTCCATTTAGTTTAATGCCTCAAAAATATATTTAAAAATCATGTTTAAGACTCATTCACAGTGAGGCATTAAAGAAATATTAGATCTCTAAAATCTGACTTTGTAACATATACTCTCACACTCACACCCTTCTCTCTTCCCCCACCCCCTCCTTTAAAGTGAACTACCAGGCTATCATTCTCATGAGAAAAACAAAGGGAGAAACCTACTCAAGCAGAGTTGCTTCACTTTTCAGATCAAATCCTTTTGAAGAATTTTTCTTTCTTTCTTTTTTTAAGATTTTTATTTATTTATTTGTCAGAGAGAGAGAGCACAAGTGGGGGAGAGGGGCAAGGGGAGAAGCAAACCCCCTTACTGACCAGGAAGCCCGATGCGGGGCTCCATCCCAGGACCCTGGGATCATGACCTGAGTTGAAGGCAGACACTTAACTGACTGAGCCACCCAGGTGCCTAAGGATTTTTCTTTTTTTGGTGAATACCTTTAACATGAGAGAATGATGACAAAACCACAATAAATATCCATAAAAGATGAAATGTGTCAAGTGGTTAGGACAGGAATTCTTTGGCTCCTATTTGGCATCCCCCTGTCACTTTGGACCACTCAGATTTCATACTGGCTCAGCTTCGCCAGCTCTAAAGGGGAAAGCAATACCTGCCTCTCGAAGACAGAAATACAGTATTGTCTTGATTTAAAGGAAGTCCATCCTCACTACCACAAATGTGAGAATGAGAATCACTTTGAGCCTGAATAGCTCAGTTATTTAATTACAACAAAATCCTAGTGATACAGGATACACTGATGCTCATGGAAATAAAGTGGACTTCTGTGTAGTCTGCATGAAATCAACACAAGGACCAAATCTCGTTTAAATGAAATGCCTCTGAAATTCCTCAGCTTGAAAAACTTCACTTACAGGAGTTTGCTGACTAAGACACATTCTCTCCTGCCCCTTCAGAAGCCTACATTACTCATTCTCAGCCTTGCCCCTCCCAGGTGTCTCCACCCAACATGATCACCAAGTAAGGCAATCCCGCAAGTGAGTTTTCCTTCTATTTACTGGAATTATTTAGCGAACAGGAGGATTTTTAAAGCAATAGAGGGTTCCCTTTCCTTTTTGACACTCTTGACTCATCAGCCAGAGAGAGGTTTGGAAGCCTATAGAAGAGTGGTTCTCAAATTTGGTGCACAGCAAAATTACTTGGGGAAATTTAAAAATACTGATGACTGATTTATGGGGTTGGCATCGGGATTTATTAAAGTTCCTCAGGTGCTTCTAACGTGTGTGTATTTTGGGCTGGGGGAGTTGTTGAGAATCACTATTAGCTCTTAAAATTTGTGCTCCTTTAATTCGAGAAGCCACAGTTGATAATAAAATTAGTTGTCACTAAATTGAGCACTCCCTGGGCCAAGCACTCTGGTAAGTGCTTCACATGCATGATGTCATTGTATCCTCCCCACAACTGTGTGTCAGGCCCTAGTGATAATCTTCATCATCAGTCTAATGCAGCAAATATTTATTGAACACCGCTGTTGTTCTAGGCACCACTGTGAAAACATAGATGAGTAAGACACGGTTCATGTCCTTGAAAAGTTAATGGTAACAGGGATTCATGACAACCATAATATAATGAAGAATGCTTTTCATGAGAGAGTTCAAATTACTAACAAGGTTCAGAGGAGGGAGTGCATACCTCAGATTGGGGGAGTCCAGGAAGGTGACACTCTAGGCTCAGTGGTGTGCTGGAACCAGCTCCTTTGGTCTCTGAGAACTGATAGTGAAATCTTCAGAAATCTTGTGACTCAGTTGAACTCAGGTTGGTTAGCTTGAAATTGGCCTTGGTGGGAGTATTAACACTATGAAAATTGGCAAAATGCTACAAATCCGGGCTCTTTCTGTTCACATAGCTTGTTGTTCAATATTTACTGACACACCACTGATGGACCTTAAAAGGTCCATCCTTTTAAGGTCCTACCTTAAAAGGTAGGATTTCATCCTGAAGAGGGGGCACGTGCCAGGTAGAAAGAAGAGTATGATCGAAGACAAAGAATTGGGAGAGAATTCAAGCTTGCTCAAGTAAGAAAGAATAGTCTAGTTTGCTTGGAGTAAGATACATGCGGGAGATTCATTGGAATTACAGCTGAAAAGCTGAGGGAGGACTATGTTAATCAAGTCTAAAGCTTCCATGTAAAATGTCTAATAGAGTAGACACATAGTAGGTGCTTAGAAAAAGTGAACACTTTTTCCCCCTTTTCTTTCTCAAATAAAGTTCAAACTTTTGACATCTAAGGCACTCTGCAAAAACCCTACAAAGGAGGTATTTTTTTTTAAATGATGAGACTGAGGATCAGAGAGATAAGAAATTGGGCAAGAACCACAATTAATCACTGAGTCTTCAGGCAGCAAAGTGAGGTGGATAATCACTCTGAGATGGTGACTGGGAGGATGGAAGTACCATCTGCGGAAATGGGGAGTAGAGAATGAGGCGGGACTGACAGCAAAAGTGGAATTTAGGAGAGAAGTAGGGGCTAGAGGTATATGGTTGGAAGGCCACTACCCAGGGCTTGGTGAACAGGAGCCTCTCTTCCATTTCTTTCTTTCCTTTCTTCCTTTCTTTTTTTCCTTCCTTCCTTCCTTCCTTCCTTCCTTCCTTCCTTCCTTCCTTC
>NC_058406.1:152314010-152315330 GCF_002201575.2 Neomonachus schauinslandi
CCTTCCTTCCTTCCTTCCTTCCTTCCTTCCTTCCTTCCTTCCTTCCTCTTCTTCTTCTTCGTTTCTTTCTTTCTTTCCTTTCTTTTCTATTTATTTTTAATTTTTATTTTTTATTAACATATAATATATTATTTGTTTCAGGGGTACAGGTCTGTGATTCATTAGTCTCACACAATTCACAGCACTCACCATAGCACGTACCCTCCCCAGTGTCCATCACCCAGCCACCCCATCCCTCCCACCCCCCTCTTTCTTTCTCCCCCTTTTCTTTCTTTCTTTCTTTCTTCTTCCTTTCTTTCTCTCTTTCTTTTTTAAAGGGTTATTTATTTATTTGAGAGAGAGAGAGAGAGCACGCGTGCAGGAACAGGAGTGGGGGGAGGGGCAGAGAGAGAATCCCTAAACTGTTTCCCTGCTGAGTGCGGAGCCTGAAGCAGGGCTCAATCTCAGGATCCTGAGATCATGACCTGAGCTGAAATCGAGAGTTGACCACTTAATCAACTGAGCCACCCAGACGTGCCCCCCCCACACACTGCCCCACTTCTTAGGCTCTATTGGGTGTGAAGGGCCCTGGTTTCTCTCATTCTCATTCCCCTCTTGGAGGCTGGGAGGCCCTTCACTTTAATCTGTAGCAATTTTAGGGATCATAGATCAACAGTGGCTCCCCAAAAGTACTAAGGATTCTGGGAACGGCACATAATATCCCTGGAGGTTTAGGCCAATCTCTGGAAGCTAGGATGCTTCTTGGGAGTATCGAGCTGTACCAGGCTCTTGAACTTTCAGACGAGACTTCAGTTTTCAGGGTGGAAAAACTCTGAATCAAGTGTTTCTGTCTCTCAAAACCAGGAGAACCTGACCTTTGGCTAAGAGAATGAAGCAGATTTCCTGAATCCATCCCAGTTAGGCCTGACCATGTGAGGAGAGCTATCGGCTTCATCTCCCTGTAACTGGCCCATGGCAGACAGTCCACCCCAGCAAAACTCTATTAAGTTGAGCTTCAAGAATGGGTTTGAGGGTCAGAATAGTCTTTTTTAGAAGTAGCCATTCTGTTCACATCTCAGCGCTGGTGGAAGGCCCAAACGGAGGATTCTCCTGCCACATCTTTTTTTCCCCCTAATTTTTTATTTTTATTTTTTTAAGATTTTTTTATTTATTTGACAGAGAGAGACACAGCGAGAGAGGGAACACAAGCAGCGGGAGTGGGAGAGGGAGAAGCAGGGGGAGTGGGAGAGGGAGAAGCAGGGGGAGTGGGAGAGGGAGAAGCGGGCTTCCCGCCGAGCAGGGAGCCCGATGCGGGACTCGATCCCAGGACCCCGGGATCAT
>NC_058406.1:152315340-152366717 GCF_002201575.2 Neomonachus schauinslandi
CCCGGGATCATGACCTGAGCCGAAGGCAGACGCGTAACGACTGAGCCACCCAGGCGCCCCTCCCTAATTTTTTAGAAGGTAGGCTCCACACCCAACATGGGGCTTGAACTCACAACCCCAAGATGAAGAGTCACATGCTCTACCGACTGAGCCAGCCAGGTGCTCCATCTCCTGCCACACCTTGAACAAACTCCTGAAGTACAAAGACTCTCCAGGTGTGGAGAGGCCTGCCTTCTTATAAAACCCTACATACTCTGAGGAACATCTTTTAATCCTAGATTGCATTTAAAAATTTCTGGGTACCGATTGTTCCAATTAAATTCTTAAATGTCAAAAGTTTCTTAAAATAAAACTCCTTAAAATAAACTAAATCGGCCATTCTGGATTCCAGCCAACATAAATCAAAGTACCTAACCAGATGGGGATTCTGTAAACTAAAGGTAAGAGCAGTTGTTCACAGCTTAGGGCCTGCTGAAAAAAGCAAAAGGCATGGGATAGGTCATTTTTCCTTTTCCAATTGTTTTTCAAAACGCAGGGTTACATCCTAATAAACAAATGAATTGTGCTTCCTGCAGCACCTGTTCACAGAAACCCCAAAATATACCTGTGACATTCTGAAAAAAGCTGTAGTCCAGTTAGCAAAACAACTGAATTTATTGAGAGTGAGAGAGGAATCCAGTAGCTGCTTGTCTAACCTGGGGAGAAGCGTGTGGGGTCCCTCACTCCAGTCGCCGTCAGCCTGAATGAGGGCATCAGCAGGATGCAACCTGACCTGAGCTAGCAAGCATGGTCCCGCTCACCGTGCCACCGAGACCTAGCGGGGTGCTTGCCACCAACAAGACGCAGCTCTGCTAGAAATGGTTTCCTGTACGACCACTGACCATACCACAAACAGAAACCCTGCATCAGGCCCTGAGTTCTTGTCTGGAGAGCAAAACATAATTGTCTGGAAAGAAGGGCTTTCTAATAACCTAAGGAAAATGATGCCATCATATATCTTGCTACCCTGCTGGGTGGGGATCCTCTGAGCTGTCAGCACCAATGCAGGAGAAGTGGGGTGGGAAATGACCCAAGCCAAGGTCGGACACAGACAAGAACAGAGGCAAGTGTCCAAGCCTGGGCTGTGGAGCTGTCAGCACCACAGGGCATTGGGCAAGGTCAATGTGGAGTCAACAGCCCGAGCTGCCAAGTGGGGACAGGGGTAGTTGGTTGGCGGACAGAAGGGGTAAAGAGGCCAACCAGGGAACAGGGAGACCCCTCTTCTTGCTTTTCCTGGCTCACCACTGAGCATCCTTTGGGCCTGGGCTCAGACCTCATTTTCTCCAGGCAGTCCCCAGGGCAGGGTCAAGTGCCCTCATTCACTCTCCTAAAGCCCTGTGAGTCTCCTACAGAGCACTTACAATTGAAGTGACTTATCGACGAGTAATTGTGCCATCCTCCCTGCTAGAAAACTCGACAAGGTGGGCCTGGGTCACATCTGTCTTCTTCATGGCTCCATCTCCAGTATCCAGTGCCGTGAGTGGCCTGTTGTCAGCCCTCCGGACATCTTTTTGGGAGGAAGAAAAGATTAATAAAGGGCACACAGGAGAACAGAGGGCTGGAGGGAGGTGCACAGAGAGCTTGGTTCCGTTGGGGATCTCCTTTCTGAAAGCTGTGGGCAGGCTCGCCAGTGTGGGTGGGCATGGCTGACCCAGCCCAGCAGCTGACGCGCGTGGTCGACAGTCAAGGGCAGATGGTTGTGAAACCTGAAACACGAATCTCTCCTGGAAAAATGGTCTCATGTTATTTCTTGGCGTTCAGCTCTTGGTGAGATTTTTTTCTTTCTCCAGTGTTCTGAGATGAAAACGTGCTGTAACTTGAACTATAGATACTTCTCAAGGATGATGGTATGTTGAAAGAATGTAGTTAAAATGCTCATTAGGGATCATCTACAGTTGTGAAGAACAGGATAGAGGAACAGACGCCCTCACTCCTTGAATCTACCCAACAGGATTTTACCAAAACAGGATGAACCTCTGAAAAAAAAAAAAGCATTTATTATACCATTCAGACAAAATCTAATAAAAGACACCTGAAGGATACAGGCAAAGAAACAGTTCTAAGAAGACTACATTTGACAGGCAGAGACGTTTAACAATAGCTTTGATACCCATAGAATTATTGTCGTTGGCTATCAGATCAGTGGCAGATGGGAAACCCAAGAGTGGAAAGGTGACTGGGACAATGGGTTTGGGACTATTAGCTGGGGAGGGGAGCAGTGCTCCTTACACTTTACCGTTCTCACAATTTACTGGGTTGAGTAGGTCTGGGTTGGGGGCCTGGATTCTGCTTTTTTAACCATCTCCCAAGCAATGTCCCTGCGGGTGGGTTTTGGACCACACCTTGAGTAGCAAGGCGGTAGAGCGCTCACTGCAAGAGGCTGCGTTGCTGTGGAGAAAAACACGGGTGAAGACAGGGAACTCCTCGAGTGGAGACACCATCTTCAGGAATTCTGTTTTTCCCTGTATCTCTTGCGCACATCCAGCACTCATGTCTTTCTGTTTTACTTAGATTCCTCGGGCTGCAAGAAATAAACCGTCACTCAACCTCATTCAAGGGCTGAAGTTGGTGGTGAAGAAACGGCAATGCAGTGAGGGTGATGGAGACTTCTGGAACACAGGATCTGTGGACCAGCCACGCCTTGAAGAGACTGGAACCCGATATCGTTGGGGAATCCGGGGCAGCTGGAGGGACCTCAGGGGCAGGGATTTGTGGAATTCGTCACCCTCTTGCTATTCCTCAAAGGGCTTTCCTCTGTCTCACAGCTTTTACCTCCCTGTATCTCCTCATGACTTCTGTTTGTTCGCAGGCTCCCCAGGGCCGCCTCTGACCCATGGCCCCTGTCAGCTTCCTGTCAGCATCTCTCCTGCTGAGGGCGGGGCCCCTCTCGTTCCTTCTTCAGGCCCCCGGGAGTGAGGACGGGACTGGCTGCCCTCGTGTCGGGCAGAACTGGTCACTTGGCTTCTCTTCCCTCGGGTCAGGTGTGCCTCAGGAAAAGGATGAACATGGAGATGACCAGGAAGTCTGCCCCGGCTGCTGGGGGCAGGTGCATGCTGTGTTCCAGTGTGTGTGTGTGTGTGTGTGTGTGTGTGTGTTGGGGGGCATGGTGTTTGCCTCTTCCAGGAAACCCAGGGCTCAATTTCCAGCTTTTGTGGTCCCTGGAGAGTTACGTGCTCGTGGTTGCTCTCTGAGGCAAAAAATGTCTTTCCTCAGAAAAGCATTGGGAGACTTCCTATTTGGAAAGTTCTGGTCTGTTCTCCTGAAGGTGGGGGAAGGGTTGTTCATTTTGCAGCTTTTAAAGGGTTGATGGTTTTCTGAAGCCTTCATTGAGGCTAAACCCCGGGATCCTTTCCCACCCCTGCTGCCTGTCGGGGATGATTGGCTTGGGGTCAGTTGGTCGCTGCTCCTTGTGGTGGGCTACGGGATGCGCACCCATGCATACGCGTACGTCATCATCCAGCCAGTCCTTCTATGAGTATTTATTGATCCCTCAATGTGCCAGGCACTAAAATCAGGCTTAGGGATACAGCAGTGAGCAAAAAAGAACATCTCTGCCCTCACAGAGCTTACACTGTAGTGAGGGGAGACAATGGATAAATAGGACAAGAACGCAAAGTCTACATTATCTTAAAAGGTGGTATGTACTTTGAGGGAAAAGCTACCACAGAGTTTAGGGGTTAGGGGGTGCTGGTGAAGGGGAAAGATGGGTTGAGATCTCTAGCAGCATTGGGAGGATGCGCGTCATTGAGGAGCTGATGGGCATAATAGCTTGCACCTAGCATAATATTTCTGACCAGGAGCCAAGCCTAGGAGGAGGTAAGGGAAGTCTTGAGGATTTTGCAACATCCCTCAGGACAAGACACTAGAGGCACCTTGGAGTCTTGTGAAACCAGCCCTGAACACACAGGGAATAAACAATGGAGGAGTAAGAGTGTGACAAGTCAGGAATATTCCATGGCCATATACCAAGAAGGGCCCAGTGCAAATATTTTAGGCTCAGTGGCAGATTTGAGAAAGAAGGGAGAAGCAATAATATGGGAAATAGTAGCAAAACCCAGGTTCACTTTAGTGTATTATTCTTTCAACTTTTTTTGTACTTTTGAAAAATTCAAAATAGTTGGAAAAGTCTCAGCTGTGACAGTGGTATTGTGGGTATGGAGGAAAATGGCTTTATTATTAGGAGGTAAAGTATTTAGGGGTAATATGTCATGAGGTCTGCAACTTTCTATCAAATGGTGCTGAAAAATATCTTACAGAGACAGAGAGAAAACAAATATGGCCCAATGTTGTCAATTGCGGATCACGCTAAAGAATGTACTGTAATGCACCATTCTAGCAACTTTCCTATAGGTTTGAAATTTTTCAAAGTAAAAGGTTAGATTTCACACTTAGGTATTTACTCAAGATAAATGAAAATATATGACTATACATAGATTTGTACGTGATTGTTTATAGCAACATTATTTATCATTGTTCCAAACTGGAACCAATCCCAGTGTCCATCAATTGTTAAGGGTTAAACAAAATGTGGCATTTCTATGCAGTGGAATACAACTCAGCAACGAAGGAGAAACTACTGATATTTATGCTACTGGGTGGATCAACGTCAGAATATTATGCTATGTGAAGGAAGCTAGAAGCAAAAGACTATGTATTAGGTAATTTCATTTATGTGAACCATCCAGAAAGGGAAAAGGGAATACAGATCAGAGATTGCCTGGGGCTGCACTGAAAGTGGGGATTGACTGCAAACAAGTATGAGAGAACTTTCTGGGGTGATGGAAATGTTCTAAAACTGGTCTGTGGTGATGACTGCTCAACTCTATACGTTCACTAAAAATTCTCACATTGTAAGCTTATAGTGGGTAAATTTTGTGGCGGGTAAGTGATGCCTTTATAAAGGTGTTGAAAACAAAGTTAAGAAAAACCTTGAAGTTCATTTCTCTACCTGGGAATCTGATGGTGAGACTTTATTCATTCAACAGATATTTTTTTGAGTCCTATTATGTGCCAGGTACTGTGTGCTGAACCCTGGGGGTATGGTTTCGCGGTGTGATAAGCTTTATGAGCTACCTGTTGGGCCCGTTTTCTAGGAGACCTGCCTGGGGTTAGAGGTACGGACTACATAAGCTGTATCTCCTTTGCTGCTTGCTTTGTTTGAGTTCTACTGAAAGCAAAGCCTGAGATGAATGTGAGTTATTTATTTGGCAGGTGTAGTGGGTAAAATGGTGGCCTCAAAAAGATCTATTGGCATCCCAGGCTTCACAACCTGTGAATGTGACATTTGGAAAAAGAATCTTTGCAGATGTGATTAACTTAAAGATCTCAAGATGTGAAATCATCCTGGATTACTTGGGTGAGTCTTAAATCAACAACTAGTGTCCTTAGAAGAGACAGAAGAGGAGAAAGCCATGTGGAGACGGGGACAGAGACGGGGACAGGGATGCAGCCAGAAGCCAAGGGACACCTGGAGCCTCCAGAAGCTGGAAGAGGCAAAGGAGGATTCTCTTCTAGAACCTTCAGAGGGAGTGCAGCCACCACCTTGGCTGTGGACTCATGGTCTAGAACAGGGAGACAGTGAATTTCTGTCATTTTAAGCCACTGAGGGTGTTGTGATTTGTTCTGAGAGCCTAGTAAATAAATCCAGCAGGTGACTGTAGGTGAGGGAGTGAGGAGGTGAGACACAGAAGGGAGGCAAGCAAATCAAGGGAATGTAAAGTAGTGCATCTCTGCCCTGGGGGCCCTTCCGAGAAACAGTGAAGAAGGGGTAAGAAGGCTTGGGCATCCACCAAGCCCACTCCTTGCTGGTTAAAGGTAGCTCAGTATTATTAATATCGTTTATTAATAGTTAATGGAAGGTTCTCATGTTCCCATTACAGTTGTCTTATGTGTGAGCTCTACAATCCTACCCTGAATCAACCATCTCCTTGCACATATGCCAGAAATGATGCCAGATGCTTCATGTGGAGCCCAGAGCTCCTGACTTCAGCCCTCGTGGCGCCCAGCTTAGTGTGGAGACACAGCAGGTGAACTTTTGGGGTTCTCGCTCCCCTTCCCTGTTGCTCCTCCTGCCTCTGGGTCCCAGTTGTAGTCACTGCCAAGCAGTGCTTCCTGCAGCTTTTGCTTTTGCCTGCCTGTACTTTTTTGCTCCCAGCGAGCGATGGTCTTTTTTTGTGTCTTCTCGTTTCTCTCGGTGGAAGCCTGCAGTGCTCTTGGCCAAGACTGGGTGGGGAGCTCTCAGTGCCCATCTGTATCATTTGATAAATCTCCCAGCATCAGACTTGGTATTTTATATATAGCTTTGCTGACTGGTCGCCTGGTCACCAACCCCCCCCCCCACCCCCAATGGGGGCTCCAGGGTACCATTTATCACAGAATACATGTGCACATTGGAAATGAAAAAAGAAAATGTATCTGGTCATATTAAAACTCAGCTCCTCCTTCTTGGGTTGGGGAAGCTCCGGGAAATGGCATGTCTTTGCTTGTGGGTTCTCCCCCGGGCCTCTTGGGTATGATCCCTGGCTGTGGCCTTCCTCTTTGCTTGGCTGTTTACCTCTCCTATGAGCTGAAACCAGGATGGAAGAGCATCCAGAGGACTAAGGTAATTTAGTTACTAGCCGTCTTTGGCTTGAATCCTTCTGGCACCTTCTGACAAGCCGAAATAGCATCTGCACTAATGGCATTATCTTAGCTGGAAGAAGTGATTTTTTCAAATGCTCTAACAATAATAGCTCCCATCTACTGAGTGTTGGCCACACGCTAGGCTCTGTGATAACTGCTCAGCATTCTTTATCAATTTTAATCCTCACAACAACCTTCTAAAGTCATTCCTTTATCATCCTCACCTCACAGGTGGGGAAACTGAGATGTGGGGAGTTCAAGCCCATGTCTGGAGCTGCATGGGGGGAGGAGCTAAAATTCAAGCTGAGGTCTGTCTGACTTCAGAACATGTGTGTTGAACCTTCCAGTTGTGTGGCCTTAGATCACAAAACCCCTCGTCTTTTGTTCCTTTTCGGAGAGAGTTAGATGGAGACACTGAGAAAGCAACCGCTTCTGAAAGTGTCCTTAGGAAACCCCAGTGTCAGGAGCCAGGTCCATCGGAGTCGTGCAAATAAAGCAATGGGATGCTGGCCAGCCCGAGAGTGGCCTTTTGCTGTGCAGGAAGACAGTATTGCCTCTAAATGGAGATTTGCTGCAATGGGCACTGGAAGGAGAGAGTGAACGCTTTGGACCACGGAGATGGAGTGGGATCGAGGCCTGAGCATCGCAAGGACCATTCAGGGCAGCAAATGAGAATGAAGCTCGAAGCATAGGAGCCTGGTATTCCTGGGGGCATGGGAAGAGATGGGTGGACTGTTGGCATTCAAGGCCCCATGATATGGGATCACTGGTGCACGGGGTGTCAGTGAAACAGTGGTAACCTGACCCCTCATTTGGTCAGATGGGAAGGCATCCATTGTGAGAATTCTGGCCCAGCATGTTCTCTGCCTGAAGTGTGGCTTGGCCTCCTGTCTCTCCTGGATGTCTGGCTTTTATCACAGGAACAGAGGAGAAAAATAAATTGGGTATATGGATAACATTTAAGTGACTCTGAAAAGTTTTGTGGCAACATGGACCTGTTTCAAGAATTATTTTTAACTGCAGACATTTGGTCCCAGTGGGAAATAAAACTTAAAAGGACAGTTATAATTAGGTCACATTTTGAGAAACTTATTACATTTTGCTGTATGTCCCATGAGTAGTGTATCTTAAATGATTTCAGTATTTAGATTCAATCATGGTGCAGAATTCCTTTTTTCTATGTGATAATGGGAAGCATCCAAGAGAAATTATGATAGCAGTATTAGACGAAAGCAAAGACAGGAATAAATTTAATTTGGGAGAGAAGAGAGAGAAATTTCATATAATTTGTCTCCTTACTCCCCTCTCTGCCTTTTCTCCCTGGCTGCATCCTAAAATAGTGTCTACGGAGGGAGCCTGGATCATTCCATCTGTATTCCCCATTAAATGCCCCTTTATTTCTGCTCAGGGTGCAAATGTGACTAAAGATGACCGTGTCATTTCTCAAGTACAGCATAGTGAAGCAATTTAGTGGAGAAAGGCTGGTATCTCATTGGAAGCAAGAAAATAAACATTAACTGCAGCTGTAATAATGTTTCTATGATCTCTGTACAGGTTTCGGAGCAAGGCCCCACGGGAGACTGTTTATAGGACCCTTGGGAGTGAGGCTGGTGGGAAAGAGGAAGAAAGGTTGAAGGTGGGGTAAGGACATGACAGTGGCAAAAATAGGGGTCATACCACCCTTCCGTGAAAGATGTCCCACGAGAACTTTATTAGAGCAGAGACTGGCAGAACTCAAGGGCCCTTGGCTCTGTGTTCTATAGACAAATGATGAGATCTGATCAATCTCTTTTCCCAAAATCAACCCCTGCACCTGTGAAATTTAAAAAAGGAACACTAAAATTTATCTACATAGTAGTGAATTAAAATGAGCCAGAGATGTTTTCCTCTGCTGACGAATATGTAATATATTCTTACAGCTAAGTATCTGCCCACAGAAATGATTTTACTAGATTCCCTTTAACCCTTTTTTTTTTTAAAGATTTTATTTATTTATTTGAGAGAGAGAATGAGATAGAGCAGGAGAGAGGGGAGGGCCAGAGGGAGAAGCAGACTCCCCGCCGAGCAGGGAGCCCGATACGGGACTCGATCCCGGGACTCCAGGATCATGACCTGAGCTGAAGGCAGTCGCCTAACTGACTGAGCCACCCAGGCGCCCTCCCTTTAACCCTTTTTAATATAAAAGGTTTCATAAAATCTCTATTCTTTACCCTTCAACTGGGATTAAATCATGATTTGCCTTGGATGAGGGGGTGTGTGGCTATTTACCAGGTTAAATAGATTGGATTGTGTAGAGCGAGCAGAGGTATATGTACCAAAAGACTCCTTGCATTTGTTTAGGGAAAAATGGCACAGTGGGTCCTCTCCCTGACTGGAGAAAGTGTGAGGAGTCAGCAGCCTTGGTGACCAGCTATATGAGGGTAAGTGGCAGCCATTCATGATGCAATGGCCATGGTGACAGATAACTCATACTGAGCGTCCTCTCCTCTAGGCAGATCAACATGTCTGCTGCTTCTTGCCTCATTGGCCCTCCAGCTTGTACCTATTCTTCTATACAGAAGTCAGAAAGTGTATTTTGCTGCCACAGAACATATACTGGGGAAGATCAGTGGAAAAAAATACTCAGGGATCATCAGTTAATGAGCCTTTCTATCTTCCATGTCCAATAGTCCCACTGACCTGGTGTCCAGGCAACTCCAGCCCACTCTAGCCCACTCTTTTCCATGCCATTCTAAGAGATGGCCTTTCCCCTCTAGATTTTCCTATCTGACAGATATTCCTATGATCTGATAGACTATTCTGTTATTAGTTAGTGATGGATGTGTTACAACTTCCAGAATATACACCAACACCTTAACCTAGGTATCACTAACTCCTGTGCTTAAAGGAGCCAGGCAAGTAATATGAGTGGGCACAGGTCCAGTGGGGACTAACAGAACTGTAGAAAAGATGCCGCTTCATAATATGGGTATTATGCCAGAATTTCCAATTTTTTAAGAGAGAGTTTGGGAATCTGAATTTTTATATGATCTCCTAATATTCAAATGTTGGGTAATCAATTCAAAAATTAAATAACTCTTGTAGTCTAAAGAAACAAAATGTGCATGCATGTGCGTGCACATGTGCTCACACACACACACACACACACACACACACACACAGATGTTCTAGACTCCATGGTAGAAAATATCTTGGCACACCAAACTATTGTCAGTGGTTACCTTTGGGAACAGGCGTGGGAGTATATGGGGACTTTTATATTTTTCTCGGTATACTTTTATAGTGTTTGAATTTTTGACAATGAGAACACATTTATATATTGCTTATGTAGTTATTTTAAAAAATCAACAGTCTGAAAAAACACAAGAGAGACTGGATTTAGGAGTTGGAAGACTCCAACATTTGAGAATGACTAGAGACTTATGTTTAACATGGCAGATTGATTGCATGAAAGACAGAAACCAAATAAAAAAAGGAACTTGAAGGAAGAGGAAAAAAGTCAGGGAGCAGAAATAATCAAAAGCACTGTCAAATTATGAAAAAGAACAGGATCCTATAAAAATCGGAGAACAAGAAAGAGCACTTAGAAATTAAAAGTGCAGTGATGTGGGGCACCTGGGTGGCTCAGTTGTTTGAGAGTCTGATTCTTGGTTTTGGCTTAGGTCATGATCTCAGGGTCATAAAGATCAAGCCCTGTGTCAGGCTCCACACTGAGCGTGGAGCCTGCTTAAGATTCTCTCTCTCCTTCTCTCTCTGCCCCTCCCCCAGTTTGTATGCTCTTTCTCTCAAAAAATAAAATAAAAAAATAAATAAATAAATAAAAGTGCAGTGGTGGAATAACATTCAATAGAAAGGTTAGTAGATGAAATTAATGAAATCTCATAGAAAGGAAATGGAAGATACAGATTTGGAAAGTAGGAGAGAAACAATATGAAATGGAGAGTATTGATTCAAGAGTCCCACATTCAACTGATAGCATATTCAGAAAGAAAGAACAGAGAAAACTGAAGAAAGAAAATTACCTAAGAAATAATTCAAGAAATCCCATGGAATGCCCAAACACAAAAATAATTGTAAAATAAAACGTCACATCGAGGCACATCATCATGAAAGTTCATGGGACGCCTGGGTGACTCATTTGTTAAGCGTCTGCCTTCAGCTCAGGTCATGATCCCAGCCTTCTGGTATCGAGCCCTGCATCAGGCTCCCTGCTCAGTGGGGAGCCTGCTTCTCCCTCTCCCACTCCCCCTGCTTGTGTTCCCTCTCTCGCTGTCTCTGTCAAATAAATAAATAAAATCTTAAAAAAAAAAAATTTCAGGACACCAGGAATTAAGAGAAGATTCCAGAGAGGTTTCCTGAGAGAAGAAATAAACCACAGCAAAGGACTAGAAACAGGATGACATCAGACTTCTCAATAGCAACACTGGATGCTGGAAGGAAATGGAACATTTGGAGAAAGTATTTCTGAACTGATCTATAAAGCCAAACTAACACCAAATGTGAAGGTATAATGAAAACATTTTCAGACATTCAGAACCTCAAATTTTTTCTACGTACTCTTTCTTAAGGATCTTCTAGAGAATGTATTTTACTAAAATAAGTGAGAAAAATCTAGGAGACTCGGGATCCAGACCACATGATGAATGAATCCAACACATGAGTTGGAGTGAACAAAGGAAAGTCTCAGGATGACAGTGAAGACAGGTCTTAAGATGGCTCTCTGCAGCAGGACTAGAGGGAAACAAGTGCATACAGCAGAAGAATGAAGGGGAAAATTCTAGGAAAAAAAAGAATTGTAAAGGATCTCAGATTTATGATACATAGAGTACTGCGGGGATAAATTATTGATAAATACACTAAAAACGGTCAAATGAAAGTGAAATGGCCAAATGAAAAACAAAGCAGTTATTAACTTCAGGAAAAAAATTAAAATGGTCAAGAAAGGGGTGCCTGGGTGGCTCAGTCGGTTGGGCAGCTGACTCTTGATTTTGGCTCAGGTCATGATCTTAGGGTCCTGGGATCAAGTCCTGTGTTGGGCTCCCTGCTCAGCGAGGAGTCTGCTTGAGGATTCTCTCTCTCCCTCTCCCTCTTCCCCCACCCCACTCATGCTCTCTCTCTCTCTCTCAAATGAATAAATCTTTAAAAAATAAAATAAAATGTTCAAGAAAGGAATTTTAATAATTCTATACCTATGTCTCAACTGTAAGCAATATCTGCATAGTCATAATACTCAAATACGAACTATGAATTTAACAAAAAATTGTAATGTAACCATTTGGGAAAATGAAGGTGAATACTGAATAGCTCTGTGTGTGCATAAGGGGTGGAGGATATATAATAGAGCTTAATACTTCCTTTCTACAGTAGAAAATCAGTAGATAATGCTTAAATTAAAAATTGAGAAATAATATTAACATTTTAAAAGAGACATATACAGGTAACTATCTGAAAAATCAATTAACAGATTTTAAAGATTCTGGTAATTGAGAATTGGGGATGGGGTTAGGGTGGAGCATGGGATGGATTTTTTTTTTTTAAGTAAACTTTTGACATTTTTTAAAAACTAGTCACTGGGGTGTTTCTAATGTTCTGCTAATACCAACAATGCTGAAGTGAATAACTTTATACATATGTTATTTCATTTGTGTGCACATAAATAAGCTGTGGGATAACTTTGCAGAGGTCAGAGGGCAAATGCATTTATACTATTGATAGATAATGCCTAATTGTTCTCCCACAGGGTTTGTAGCATCTTATTCTCCCACCAGAATTGTGTAAAAGTGGTTATTTTCTCACAGTGTTGTCAAACTTTTGAGTTTTTTTTTTTTTAGTCTGATGGGTGTCAGTCTGTTCTCATTATGAGTAAGGTTAAGAATCTTTTAATGTTCAAATTGTGAAGATGTCAATGCTACCTAGAGCAATCTACACATTCAATGCAATCCCTATCAAAATACCATTCACTTTTTTCAAAGAAATGGAACAAATAATCCTAAAATTTGTATGGAACCAGAAAAGACCCCGAATAGCAAGAGGAATGTTGAAAAAGAAAAGCAAAGCTGGTGGCATCACAATTCCGGACTTTAAGCTCTATTACAAAGCTGTCATCATCAAGACAGTATGGTCCTGGCACAAAAACAGACACATAGATCAATGGAACAGAAAAGAGAGCCCAGAAATGGACCCTCAACTCTATGGTCAACTAATCTTCGACAAAGCAGGAAAGAATGTCCAATGAAAAAAAGACAGTCTCTTCAACAAATGGTGTTGGGAAAATTGGACAGCCACATGCAGAAGAATGAAACTGGACCATTTCCTTACACCACACACAAAAATAGACTCAAAATGGTTGAAAGACCTAAATGTGAGACAGGAGTCCATCAAAATCCTAAAGGAGAACGCAGGCAGCAACCTTTCGACCTCAGCCGCAGCAACTTCTTCCTAGAAACATCGTAAAGGCAAGGGAAGCAAGGGCAAAAATGAACTATTGGGATTTCATCAGGATAAAAAGCTTTTGCACAGCAAAGGTAACAGTCAACAAAACCAAAAGACAACCAACAGAATGGGAGAAGATATTTGCAAATGACATATCAGATAAAGGGCTAGTATCCCAAATCTATAAAGAACTTATTAAACTCAACACCCAAAGAACAAAGAATCCAATCAAGAAATGGGCAGAAGACATGAACAGACATTTTTCCAAAGAAGACATCCAAATGGCCAACAGACACATGAAAAAGTGCTCAACATCACTCAGCATCAGAGAAATCCAAATCAAAACCTCAATGAGATATCACCTCACACCAGTCAGAAGGGCTAAAATTAATAAGTCAGGAAACCACAGATGTTGGCGGGGATGCGCAAAAGGGGAACCCTCCTACACTGTTGGTGGGAATGCAAGCTGGTGCAGCCACTCTGGAAAACAGTATGGAGTTCCTCAAAAAGTTGAAAATAGAGCTACCCTACGATCCAGCAATTGCACTACTGGGTATTTACCCCAAAGATACAAATGTAGTGATCCAAAGGGGTATGTGCACCCCGATGTTTATAGCAGCAGTGTCCATAATAGCCAACTATGGAAAGAGCCAAGATGTCCATTGACAGATGAATGGATAAAGAAGATGTGGTACACACACACACACACACACACACACACACACACACACACACTGGAATATTATGCAGCCATCAAAAGGAATGAAATCTTGCCATTTGCAATGACGTGGATGGAACTGGAGGGTATTATGCTGAGTGAAATAAGTCAATTAGAGAAAGACATGTATCATATGATCTCACTGATAGGAGGAATTCTTAATCTCAGGAAACAAACTGAGGGTTGCTAGAGTGGTGGGGGGTGGGAGGGATGGGGTGGCTGGGTGATAGACATTGGGGAGGGTATGTGCTATGGTGAGCGCTGTGAATTGTGTAAGACTGTTGAATCACAGACCTGTACCTCTGAAACAAATAATACAATATATGTTTTAAAAAAAGAAGAAGATAGTAGGAAGGGAAAAATGAAGGGGGGGAAATCGGAGGGGGAGACGAACCATGAGAGACTATGGACTCTGAGAAATAAACTGAGGGTTCTAGAGGAGAAGGGGGTGGGGGGATGGGTTAGCCTGGTGATGGGTATTAAAGAGGGCACGTACTGAATGGAGCACTGGGTGTTATATGCAAACAATGAGTCATGGAACACTACATCAAAAACTAAAAATGTAATGTATGGTGATTAACATAATAAAATTAAAAAAAAGAATCTTTTATATGTTCAAGAGCCATTTAGAATTCTTTTTTTTTTCTGAATGCTCTAATTATGTTCTTTGCCCACATTCCAATTTTTTTTTTTTTTTGTATCTTTTTCTTCTTGATTTCTACGAGTTCTTTACCTTTTAGGGAAATTAATCCTTTGTATTGCAATTTTATTCTTCAGTTTGTCATTTGTCTTTGCTATTATTTTCTGCTAAGTTTTTGACTGATATGTAGTCATATTTAGAAATATTTTCTTTGATAGATTCTGGATGGTGAGTCATAATTAGCAGGGTCCTTTACATGCAAAGATTATAAAGTAATTCATCTATGTTCTCTCCTAGTGAAAGTTTAAGGTTTTTTTTTTTTTAAATGTTTTACATTCTTTGATCTATTTAGAATTTATCCTATATATTGATCCAAGTTCATCTTTTCCAGATGGCTACCCAGTTGTCCCAACTCTAGGGGGTATAGCTCAGAGGTAGAGCATTTGACTGCAGTTGTCCCAACTCTATTTACTATTTGACTCTCACATTTAAGTACATATATTACCTTGATTTAAAAAAAAAAAAGTAATCAGAAAAAGAGAAGGCAGGGGGCAGAGAAGTCCTCCTGATGGGCTAAACTGAAAAGGGAAAGGGAGGAAGTGGGAAGGTCACATCCTCTTTCCTGGCCTCTGTGTCCCTACATGGCCATTCGGATGGCCATCTATATAGCGATGTCCCACCCTGTGACTGTTTTTTCAGAGGGGATACTTGACTGCAATGAGGAGCTCGCTACCGTGAGGCTGGCCAAGTCAGACTCTGGAAGGATGAGTTGAACTTCAGACTCTGGGAGGGATGATAGCAGGAGCCACTCCAGGAAATTCCCTGTCACAGGATGACTCAGCTCTAACTGCCTTCCTGCTATGAAGACACTTAGGGTTCCAATCCTTGGGAGAGATAATTTGATGGACCCAACTTGGTCACTTGTCCATCCCTGTCCAAGTCCAGGGGTTAGCCATCCACCACCACCAAGTGCGTGGGGGTGGGATGGGGCAGCATCTCCAAAGGAAGAGGTGCTGGGCAATGAAACCAAACAAAGCCCCCACAGTGGCTGTCCACAACATTTGTAAAAATAGTAACAAAAATAGCAGCTATTTGTGGACTACTGCTATAGGCTGGGAACCATGTTAGGTATTTTCTCACTTATCTCTCGCTTGCTGTGTGAGGTTGACAGGTGAGGAAACCAGGGCTCAGGGACTTCCCTGACACAGTAAATGACATCACCAGGATACAAACTTGGGTGTATCCACCCCCATCCAATCTCTGCCTTTTAACCCTTCAGGGACTGCCCTCTGAGCAAGAATAAATGTTCTCTTTGGTATAAGTCAACTTCTGCACTCTATGCTGCTCTCAGCCTCCATGGGCTTTGGATATGGCTATAGATGATTGTTCGGACACCCAGGGGGCTCCTTGATGTTCTCATCAGTTATCCTGGTGCTTGTTGCCTGCTCTCATGGTAAGCACCCCGTGTCTACAGCACCTCCAGCAGCAGAGCTTTCTCATTCATTCTTTCCTCACGGCCATCTTTGGGTAAGGTCATGTGGGCTGGACTGCTGACCCTGTCAGGGAACCATCTCTTGCTGCATGTGCAGGTCTCCCTCAGACCTGGAACCCCTTTCTGGGCTCTCTTGTGCCCCTCAACCTCTCTCTTCCCTTGGGATAGGGTCCCTCGTCATGGGTATTAGCCGCCCACCACCACCAAGTGTGTGGGGGTGGGATGGGGCAGCATCTCCAAATGAAGAGGTGCTGGGCAATGAAACCAAACAAAGCCCCCACAGCGGGGGAGGGGGGGGCTGGGCAATGAAACCAAACAAAGCCACCAAACAGCCCGTGTTCCAGTGGAATAGATGCCACATTGTCTAGATCATAACTGCCCCTTGAAGAGGATTCACACATACCTCTGCAAATACCCCTGCCCTTCCAGCTGCCCTGGGGCTCCTCTAGCCTAAATTAGAACTGGGTGCCTCCAGAGACCCCTCCAGCACCCGGCCTACACTGCTTCATCCCTACCTCCACCAGCCTGAGGTACCCTGTTGGCAAGGGTCTCCTGAGAAATTCTACATGGCCTGTAGTGTGCTGACCCCCTTTTAGCCACACATAAGCCTGGAATGTCTTCTCCTTCCTGCTCCCTCCTTTTATGTTTCAGAAAACTTCAAAATTCTGCCATTCCCTGAGCTGGGTGGCTTTCGTTGGGTGTGGTCTGGAGCTTACCTTCAGTTGTTGAAACACCACAATCCATTAAGCACTGAAAGTACACATTCAACATTGCAAAAGTACTGCTCCTCCAAATGGGTTCTCTTCAGGATTGAGTGGCTCACCTGTTTTTCCCCCTTGGGTGCAGTGTGTTGTATGCACGTGCTGCCTGCAGCTTATCTCAGGGTGACATAGAAGCTCCCCCTGAACAGCCATGAAGGTCACCTGCAGCTGGGGATGGCCACAGGAATACCTCCTCCTATGTGATCTAGGGGAAGGGAATGCTGGCAGTTCTCAGGGGCTGCAGAGAAACTTCTCTCCCCATCCTTGTAGTCATAAGGGAACATGGTGACAACCACCAGGATTCACGTGGCTTATGTGGTCATATGGTGGACTATGAGGCCATGCACAACATGGTCCCATTACCTCTCCAAATCACTGCCTGCCCCACTCTGTCTTCTCAGTGAGGACAAGTCTGATGACTCTATTCAGAATATCACTTGACTCTAGGATTCTGGAGCTCTCTTCTCCCGATCCTTTTTTCACCAGACCACTGAAATCTGCAGCACACTACAAAATGTCCTTGTTATGCTTGTCGTTTCTTTTCTATCTCTCTTCACTAGAATTTAATTTGACAAGGGCAGGCAGGGACGTTGGTCTGTTTTGTCCTGGATGTGTCCCAACCTTCTAGAACAATGTGGGCACACAGTGGGTACTCAATAAATACTTGTTAAATGAATGAATGATTTACTCCTAACTGTGGTGGCTTTAAAATGTGTTCACTAATACTCTGGGGGTATTCATGACACTGCTCGCTTCCAAAGTTGAGCTAATTCCCTCCCCAGCTGAGGGACTGACTCCCTTCTAATGAATCAGATGTGACTTCTTTTTTTTTTTTTTAAGATTTTATTTATTTATTCATGAGAGACAGAGAGAGAGAGAGAGAGAGAGAGGCCGAGGGAGAAGCAGGCTCCCAAGGAGCAGGGACCCTGATGCGGGACTCGATCCCAGGACCCTGGGATCATGACCTGAGCCGAAGGCAGACGCTTAACCATCTGAGCCACCCAGGCGCCCCAGATGTGACTTCTAAGGCTGAGTCAGAGGAAGGACAACTTTCCCCTGGCTCTCTCTCATGGGTCACTCACCCTGGGGGAGTCAGTGGCCTTGCTGTGAAAACATTCAAATAGCCTGAGAGGCCCACGTGGGGAGAAAGTGAGGCCTCCACCGATGACAGCACCAACCTGCCAGCCATGTGAGCGAACCATCTTGGAAGCAGGCTGTCCAGGAGAAGGCGGCCCCAGCCAACATCGTGGCTCTAACCTTAGGAGAGACCCCCAAGTCAGAACCGCCCAGCTAAGGCACATAGAATTCCTCACCCACAGATACGGTGAAGATAATAAATATTTACTATTGTGTTATCCCCTATGGTTTGGGGATAATTTCCTATGCAGCAATAGAGAACTAACACACTTTCAAGGTCACCTAGTGCATTTGAAATATGATTTGCTTTATAAAAACTCCATCCAGCCCCAACTTGATAAGAAAGCAATGCTGTATAAAGTGAGGGATGCCACAACCTAAATGGAGGTTGTGGAGGTTTGATGGAGAGAGAACAGGCCTGGGGACATAAAATATAAAAAAAAACCTGTCAGATGGTCTCCAATCTGGCACTTACCCTGGGAAAATCATTTCAAGGCAGTGAGTCCCCAGGAGAAGCAAGTATTTGCCAGGAAGTTGGTACAAAGCCTGGAGCCCTAACCCAGTGGCACGTGCTGGGGGGAAACACTTGTGGGCTGATCGCAGAGCCCGTGGTTCCATTGTTGGTGTACTCGCGGTGTCGCGGTGGGGAAGTGCAGGGGGGGAGGTGGGGGGTGAGGAGGTGGACCTGGGGGGAGGGCTGCGGAGGGGGGAGGGTGGCCTGCCCACCGTTCCCTGATCTGGACTGCACAAAGGCTGCGGCTGTTGTTGCTGCCTTCCCAAAACTGCAGAGTGACCATAAGTTATATCCCTGAGTGGTGGGACAGCCAGCACAGTCCACCGTTAAGGATGCTCATTAACCCCAACAGGATACACAAGATAGAAAAGAATCCACTCGGAGAGCTGCTGTGTCCCGAATCCTCACCGGCTCGGCCAGAGCCATCTGCCAGGGCTCTGTAGCACGTTTCCTTTTAGTCCGTGAATGGTGCCAGATGGAGGCTCTGGGGGCTTCCTGCCTCCCACCGTTCTGCCACCAGGGATCACCAGCCATGGCCTGATGACTTGATCTGACAGAGGCGTTTGGTCCCCGGGGCCCACACCTGCTCTTGGTGTTGGCCCCTGCGGCTCAGAGGGGCAGATCCAGCCGGGCTGGGTGGCCATTCAAGCCATACAGGAAACTTGGCCCTTATGAGAATGATTGGCTTTTGGCAGAATTAGTGGAAGTTCTCCTTTGGCTGAAATTCTCTTATCTGGGAGTTTCACCAGATTATGAGGGAAAAAATTGAGAGGGCTTTAGTCACTGACTGTTCAGACTACTCCTTTGATCAGTCTTATTTAACAGATGGGAGAAAAAACCCACGAAGTGTGGGCGTCTCTGAGTGTTGCAGTAGGGAAGTCAGAGTTTCTTGGAGACCTTGCTTGCTACTGGTAATAATAATGATAGTAGAGGGCGCCTGGGTGGCTCAGTTGGTTAAGCGACTGCCTTCGGCTCAGGTCATGATCCTGGAGTCCCGGGATCGAGTCCCGCATCGGGCTCCCTGCTCGGCGGGGAGCCTGCTTCTCCCTCTGACCCTCCCCCCTCTCATGTGCTCTCTCATTCTCTCTCTCTCAAATAAATAAATAAAATCTTTAAAAAAAAATAATAATGATAGTAGATAATGTTTATTGAGCATTCGCTATCTTCCCAGTGCCGTGTTACACACTTTATTTTCCTATTGAAGACACATGATTCCCCTATGATGTAGGTACTATTTTTATCCTCATTGAACAGATGAAGAAACTGAGGTTCAGTACAGTAATTTGCTCAAGATTACATGGCTGAAGTAGGGTCTCATCTCAGGTCTGCCTACTAACAAACCTATGGCCCTAAGTAGTATGTGGTCACTGTCCTGAGCATTGGTGATTCCTGAGTATCTGCCTATTTCCAAGGTTGGGGAATGTGCTGCATCTCAAACCTGTCATATCCAGACAATACCTGACATCAAGGAAGGAGAAGGCAGGAAGACGAAAAAGTAGGCCCAGCTCTGAGCCACCCCTACACATTGCAATGGATGTTCACAATGATCATCCTGGCTTATAGCAACTTCCCTATGATCCAGCAATCACATTACTGGGTATTTAGCCAAAGAATACAAAAACACTAATTCAAAGGGATACATACATCCCTATGTTTATAGCAGCATTATCTACAATAGCCAACATATGGAAGCAGCCCAAGTGTCCACTGATGAATGGACAAAGAAGATGCATATATATATATATATATATATATATGTAAAATTATATTATTCAGCCTTAAAAAAGAATGAAATCTTGCCATTTGCAACAACATGGATAGAGCCAGAGAATATAATGCTAAGTGAAATAAGTCAGTCAGAGAAAAACAAATACCACATGATTCCACTCGTGTGTAGAATTTAAGAAACAAAACTAATGAACAAAGGGAAAAGACAAACCAAGAAACAGACAAACCAAGAAACAGACTTAACTATAGAGAACATACTGCTGGTTACCAGGGGGGAAGTGGGTGGGGGGGATGGGTGAAATAGGTGATGGGAATTCAGGAGTGCACTTGTGATGAGCACCGGGTAATGCACGGAATTGTTGAATCAGTATATTGTACACTTGAACCTAACATAACACTATGTGTTAACTAACTGGAATTAAAATAAAAACTTACGAAATAATGTTTGCACTAATAATAGTAACCATTTATGGAGTGTCTGCTCTGGGCCAAGGCACTGTGCTAGGGCCTTGCATATGTTAGTTCCTTTGATCCTCTCAATTACTCCATTGGGGTAAGTATTATTATGTTCATTATATAGATAAGAAAACCAAAGTGCAGTGAGCCCAAGCAACTTGCTTAAGATTACAGGAGAGTAAGTAGGGTTAAGGCACAGATTTGCACACCAATCTTTTTCCAAAATCCCTGTCTTTTTCAGACAATCGCATTGCCTTAGGTCATGATAGGCAAGGAAGAATACCCTGGACAGCTGGGGATCTTCATATGTGGAGAGGGAACTGAGAACAACTTCTATAAATATAATATTATAAAGTTAGGTTGATTAAACACACACACACACACTCACACATACACTTGATCTGCTTACTCAGGATGAGAGCCATCCTTTAAAATAGTCATCCTGGAAGACTATTACTTCTTCCAAACACCATCTAAAATGCTTGCGATTCCTCTTTGAAAACTGTAGTCACAACTAGCTTACATTACTCTCTAATCCTGGTTTCTTTTGGTTATAGCCAGGTTTGACCAAATAATGGTGTTTCCCATCTTGATCACATACCTTGGTCACCAGATTTACTTTCGAATGACTTCAGTTGTTTCCAAAATCATCAAATCTACTCACAGAAGAAGATTTGAGGCCAGGGAGAATTTTTCATAAAAATCTGCAGCAGGCTCTAGGGATAATTTTAAAATATCGTGAGCCACAGGCAGCATGTTTGGAAAAACTTTACTATTTGGAAATGTAAGCTCTGACTTATTTGTTAAAGTAATAATAAAGTCATATTATTTGCAGTGCCCAGTTTGTTACACTAACCCTTCCTGGGCTCCACTTTCTCTCCTCACACTTTGTTAGCTGGCTGTGGATTTCTCTGTTGAGATGGAATTTGGAAGCTCACCAATGAGACTACATCTCACTTAGTACAACCATAATTGCAAAGGACAGGATTTCATGATAACCTAGTACCTTGATTCTTCTGTGAGGGCAAAGCTTCCTTCAACATTTATGGGATCATTTCTCACCCAAGGGGCTCTTCATGGGCTTCTGATTTGAATCTAGGAAAAATTGGTATGGGGGATGGGTGAGGGAAACATGGGCTTAAAGGAGCAATGTTGATATGGGTTTAAGGTTTTTCTTAGATTAGGTCAGTGTAAAAGCATAATGGGAAGGGAAGAGGTAAGAGTAGCCAAGAGAACAGATGGTGTGATAAACGTTTGTGGTATTCTCTTTTGTTCTCTTTTAGGTTCCCCCATCCTGGGTTTCAATTATTCCTGGGTGGTGTAAGCCTAGAATGTTGGGAAGTTAGTTGTCCTTGGCGTGTCCCCCAGTTTCAACGAAGGCCAAGCCCTGATTCTGTCACTTACCGTCCATGGGAGTTTGCACTGTCCCTCACATGTGGAATGGAGCCAAGAAACATCTAGTACCATGGTTGTAAACCAGTTCAAGTTGGTCTTAACTTGATCCACTGAAACAAAGGATTATTCAACTGGTTATTGGGATAAAGTGTCAGCGTCATTGCCAAACAACATTTATTGAGATACCAGTAAGCAGGTAAAATTTTACCACCTGTGAGGCATTAAGAAATCATTAATATACTATATATTCTGAGTTTCTAAACCAGAGGTCCTCAAACTTCAGCGCAACTAATTACCTGGAGAACTTCTTCAAAATGCACATAACCATTCCTTGAAATTCAGGTGCTAGGTGTATTTTAAAAAAAAATTTTTAAATTATTTTTAAAAATTCATTCATTCACTTATTTATTTATTTTAGAGAGAGAGAGAGAGAGTGAGCATGCATGAGCAGGGGGAGGGGCCGAGGGGGGGGCAGAGAGAGAGAGAGAGAGAAGCAGACTCCCCACTGAGCATGGAGCCATTGTGGAGCTTGATCTCACAACCCTGAGATCATGGCCTGAGCCCAAATCAAGACACTTAACCGACTGAGCCACCCAGGCGCCCCTGAGCATCTGCATTTTTAAGGATTCCGTGGTTGACCATGATTCATACCTAGGGCTGAGAACCAGTGTCTTTGTGGAATACTGGGAGCCCATGGAGAAAGCTCAAGAACTCTGAAAAGATATGATAATTTAATAAAACAGAAGAATGGAATCACCTAGGGGAGAACTAACATTTGTTAGGGGATGAAATGCATTAAGCACATCACACGCTGTACCAGTCAAAATGCCATCAGGAAAACAGAAATTAAGATAGGTATTTTAATCAGAGAGCATTGAATAGAGTGAATGGATTTCAAATGTGTTGGAACATCCAAAAGAAAACAGTGAAGTTAGTAAATACAGGGAAGCAACTTAGGGCTGGAGGGAATGAAAGGAAAGAGGTATAACCAGAACTTAGGAATGCAGAGCAAGAGGCACCATTTTGGTTGCTGGGCTGCTGTAGGACCATCATGTACCTGGGACTGAGACGGCCAAGGGGGCACTGTGTGGCTGGTAATGGGGCTTCTAGAAAGTGACATGTCACTGGCGTAGGGTCAAAAATTGCCAGAGTTGTAGCTGTCCAGAGGAAGATGCAAAGAGAAAGAGAGTCCCTTCCTCTCTCTTCCTGCTTCCCAGTCTCCCAGTTGTGCCTCCCAATTGCAGACCGTCACTGGAAGTCAGCTAGCAAGGGAATCTGGGAAATCTAATTTTCAGACTCCAAGCCCACAGAATTACAAATCAAAGTATAAAGGGTGTACATGGAACTAAGAGGTAATCGACAAGCACACATTAATCAATTCACTTAATATTCTACAAAACTGTGAATAAATAGAAGAACCAAAGCTCAAACCAAGGTCTAATACCAGGATCCTTGCTCTTGCAGTAAGTTTGAACTCAGTTTATATTTATACTTTGCCCTTGACTTTTTTTTTAATCTTAGCATTTACTTAATACTGGCTGTGTGTTGGGTGCTGTGCTAAGTGCTTAGGCTATGATTATCCTATTTATTTACTTATTTTTTAAAGATGTATTTATTTATTTTAAGGAGAGAGAGAGAAAACATGAGCAGGGGAAGGGACAGAGGAAGAGGAAAAGGAAGAGAATTCTTTTTTTTTATAAAGGTTTTTAAAAAATTATTTTTATTTTTATTTTTTTAAGATTTTATTTATTCATTTGACAGAGAGAGAGTGAGAGAGCACAAGCAGGGGGAGAAGCAGAGTGAGAGGGAGAAGCAGTCTCCCCATTGGGCAGGGAGCCCAATGCGGGACCTGATCCCAGAACCCTGGGATCATGACCTGAGCCTAAGGCAGTCACTTAACCAACTGAGCCACCCAGGCACTCCAAGTAAGAGAGTTCTTAATCAAACTCCCCGCTGAGCAGGGACCCCAGAATCATGACCTGAGCCGAAGGCAGACGCTTAACCGACTGAGCCTTCTAGGTGCCCCAGGATTAAACTCTTTATATATATGTTTATAAGTAAATATGTATTTATTTATATAAAATTATGTGTATATATATATGTATGTGTGTATATATATATATAATTATGCAGACCACTTAGGTGAAAAAATACCATAATTAAAGGAAAATAAAAATATTGTCCTAAATTGTTCAGCATGTCATTCTAATCAAATTCAGTTCATTTCAGAGCATAATTATTAAATGCATATGTGTGCTCAGCACTGAGCTAGAGATAATGGAGGATACAAGAAAAATATATGATAGGGACCCTGTTCTCAAGAAATGTAGTGTTTAGTTCTGAAATTAAGCCTTAGCTACATGGAACATCATGTATAATGAAAACATAAAGGTCAAGGAATGCCCTGGGAAGTCACTGAGGGCTGCAGTTGTCGGAGAAATTTGTTGGGAAGGAAGAGATGAGGCCCGAGGGGACAGCGAAGGCAATATGGGTATGGAAAAGTGGACAGAACTTTCCACGTTAGGAAAGAGCATGAGTAAAGGCTCAGAGGTAGGGCATGAACCCACTGTGTCGAATGACAGCAAAGGGACTGGGATATGAGTGAAAGAAGGAACATTAGTCCGACGGTGGAGCTGAGTCCTAGTTCTCTCAGTATCCATTCTCCTCTTTTTCTATAGTGATGGAAGGTTAAGCTGGGCACATGGCCAGCCTTCCTTGCAGCTAGGTGTGACAGAGCAACTAGATTCTGGCAAGAGGATATCAGCAGGAGTGAGGTGTGAAATTTCCAGGTCATATCCTGAAAGGAGATGGATTTGTCCTCCATTGCTCCTACTTCGTCCTTCCTGCAGGCTGGAGTGTGGATGGGCTGTTGCGCCATTTTGGACAGTGTAGATAGGACAGCATCCTACAGCAGATATAATCTAGAAGGAGTCCAGACTCTCAGTATTGACGAGCTGCCTTTCCAATCCTGGAGCGCCTACAGCGATTGAGAAATGAGAGGGAGGATTCCAACTGACAGGCACAGGGGAGTCTTTTGCTCTCGGGCATCCACAGCGACGACTGGGGAGTCTGGTGTTTCTTCATCTGATATAGCAGGAGTTCCTCCAAATGTAACCTTACCTTGTCTGCACATTTGCACGATGGCTGCTAGGAGTATCTTTCGGGAAGACCTTTTAAAAAACTGGTAAAGCAGTGAGAGGAGCGATTTTCTCTCCATATGTTTGACAGGGACGCCCAAGATTCTGGCCAACCACGTTCTGAAGGAATATGGGGTTCACTGCTAATCCAGAAAGCTGCTGTAAGAACTTACAGTTGGTGTGGGGGAGGTATTAAAAAACACTAATATTTCTGGAATGGAAGCTTTAATTGAATGCAAAAAAGATATCATAACCTAGAACAAATTGCTTTTGAAATCAAATACATCTTGTGCAGACAACAAGACCTGTCTTTTTCGTTGGCTCTTTGCAAAAGAATCCCCACTGAAGGCTGAGTTGTTGCACTAGTTCCTCATCTGCAGAATCTTTCTTTTTCCTGGTACAGCAGGAAGCAAAGATCCTGGAACCAGACTTGGGGAGAAGGTAGACTTGATGGTCTTCAGCCTCTTTCAGAATTTTTCAGGATTCTTTCATGTTGGAAGGTTGTCATTTAAAAAAAAAAAATTGAGGTGAAATTCACATAACAAAAAACTAACCATTTTCAAGTGAATAATTCAATGGCATCTAGTACATTCACTCTGTTGTACAACTATCTAGTTCCAACACATTTTTATCACCCCAAAGGAAACAGTGTACATGGTAAGCAGTTAGTCCTCATTCTCCCCTCTTCTTACCCCTGGCAGCCACCAGTCTGCTTTTTCTCTCTATGGAAGTACCTGTTCTAGATGTTTTGCACACATAGAACTATATAGTACATGACTTTTGGCGTCTGGCTTCTTTGAATTAGCATAATGTTTTTCATCCAAGTTGCAGCAATTCATTCCTTTTCGTGGCTGAATCATACTCTGTTAAATGTATACACCACAATTTGTTTGCCCATTCGTCTGCCGAAGGTCATTTGCCTATTGTGAATGGTGCTGCTATGAACAGGTACATACAAGTACTTGCTTGCATACCATTCTAATGAATTGCCATTTTAGTGAATTTAAAACTCAGGACTCAGGTAGGGGGGAATTAGGAGCATCTAAAAGTCCAAGTTCTCATTCTTCTTCGACATGTCAGAGCAGCAAGCCACCATGAAGGGGCTGCCGCACCACCCCGGTCCGGGGCTAATGGGCCCCCAAGTTGCAGAGCAGAGTGGTTCTGAGCGTGAAGGAGTCTGGTGGAGTCAGGGACCCTGACATCCCTCTCACTGCTGCCACTTCCTTTCTTTGAAAGTCCAGGCACACTGTTGAGTCAGACTGAAGGCCCGTTTCCCCTCCCCGTGGCATGCTATCTGCCAGATTGTTCTCTTGGTTGCCATTTGCCCTCACACGTTCTGAAAGATGCCTTCCTGGCCCAATCAGAGAAAGAGAACTTTCCAGGTTAGACCAGAAGGGGCCCCAAGCCTCCTGATGAGAGACCAGAGGACAACTAGGAAAAGGGACCAGTTCTGTAAACATAGTAATAGCTGCTCTTTATGGAGCATAGAGCATTTGGTCCATTCAACAGCCCTCCGAGGTAGCCACTAGCGGCTGCATTTCAGAGCGGAGGAAGTGAAAGCTCATGCAGGTACAACTGAGGCTGATGCAAATGCAGGCACATCTCAGAGACGCTGTGGGTTTGGCTCCAGACCATTGCAATAAAGCGAAGCTCACAATAAAGAGAGTTCAGTGAAGGTTTTGGTTTCCCAGTGCATATAAAAGTTGCATTTATACTACGCTGTGGTCTAGTAGGTGTGCAGTAGCATCAGGTCCAAAAAACAATGCCTATTCCTTAATTAAATGTTTAACTGAAAAATGCTTTGTTGTTAAAAAATGCTAACTACAGGGTGCCTGGGTGGCTCAGTTGGTTAAGCAACTGCCTTCAGCTCAGGTCATGATCCTGGCGTCCCGGGATCGAGTCCCGCATCGGGCTCCCTGCTCAGCAAGGAACCTGCTTCTCCCTCTGACCCTCCCCCCTCTCATGTGCTCTCTCTCATTCTCTCTCTCTCAAATAAATAAATAAAATCTTAAAAAAAAAATGCTAACTACATCTGAGCTTCTAGCGAGCTGTCGTCGCTGGCCCTAGATCACCATTACAAATATAACAATAAGGAAGAAGTTTGAAATCCTGTAAGAATCACACAAAATGTGACCCAGTGACAGAAAGTGAACAAACGCGGTTGGAGAAATGGCACCAATGCCCTTGCTTGATGGCAGGGTTGCCACCAACCTTTGCTTTGTGACAAACGCAGTCTCTGTGAAGTGTAGTAAAGCTCAGCACAATAAAATGAGGTATGCCCGCGGTAAATACTCTCCTAAGTTTACTCTGCCAGGAAATGGTGAGGTCAGGGATCAAATTCATGCCCTGTGGCTCCCTATTTGGACTCTTCATCCCAACTCCCACAAGGGACCTACAGCTAGGCAGGCCAGGGAAGAAAAGGTGTTGACTGGAAATGGGTTCTGGGCTACCAGTTGAACGGTTCTGGCAGGGAGCCAGGATAATCAAGATGCTCTCACCTCAAGACCCTAAATTTAATTATACCCCAAAAGATCCCTTTCCATACAAGGTCGTATTCTCAGGTTCCAGGGATTCGATATCTTTTATCTTATCTTTTAGGGGGCACCACTCAACCTCCTACCAAGGGCCTGAAGCCCCGACAGAGATAGAGAAACCACGGGTTCCAGGGTGGCTGAATTTCTTCCTCTCTGTTGTCATGCAGCGCGTTGCTGCCGGGCCCCAGCATTCTCCCCTGTGACCACAGGTAGACTATAAACCTGAGAGGACGTCACAGGGTACCCCAGGAATAAAGGTAAGGAAGCTAGATTCTCTGGGCTGCTCGCTGGGTCCTCACAAGAGTGGTCTGGCTGAGCAAAGCCACAATGACCTGTCTTGGCTCATTTTATGAGCTCAGTAGAGATTCCTTGATAAGCCTGTAGGTAGCAAAGCTTCTCTAGGGAACAGGAGGCGGCAGAGAGAGCTGGAAAGGGGATTGATAAGGCTGGGCTTGGTTTTCCCTAACCTCCTTCTGCTTGGTCACTCTGAAGCCATATTTTCCTTTCCCTTCTCCCAGCACGAGACTTGTTCTTCAGCAGAGTCTTCACCTGGACCACTGACCCATTGGCTCCTAAGACCGAGGCTATGGTCCTTGGGACGTGTGATGGTTTTTAGGTGTCAGCTTGTATCAACTTGTGCTAAGGTGACCAGATATTTGGTCAAACATTGTTGTAGATGTATCCATGGGGATGTTTTTAGATGAACTTTATACTTACATCAGTGGACTTTTGAATAAAGCAGATTGTTCTTCATATGTGGGTGGGCCTCATGCAGTCAGATGGAGGCCTGAATAGAACAAAAATTTGACCTCCCCTGAGCAAGAATACATTCTGTGGCAGATGGCCTTTGGACTGGAAGCACAACATTGACTCACTCCTATGTCCCTAGCCTACTGGCCCATCCTGCAGATTCTGGACTTGCCAAGTATCCATAATCATGTGAGCTAATTTCTTAAAATAAATCTATTTCTCTGCATGTGCACATTCTATTGGTTCTGTTTCTCTAGAGATTCCTGACTCATACAGAGTAGCCTCCACTTTCCCAGGCTGGACAGCAACCTTCTCAAGGGTGGAGGCAGGGTCTTTTCTATGCCCTGTGCTCAGCCCCATGCTCCTTCTCTCTCTCCGTGGTCTCCCTCCAGGCCCCGCAGTGTCTGGCTCAGAGTAAAGCTGGCTTATATGGATCTGGATAGCTCATATTGGCTCTGTGTATGGTTCTCTTTGTTTCAAGCTGCTGATTATAAGTTTACCCCAGCCAGGGGCCATCCCATCCACCAGCTCAGTAGGGTTCATGGAGAGGAAACATTTGCGTCTGAGAAATGTCAGGAACAGAATAATGGTCCCGGCCCAGCTGGGAGTCTGGAGGTGTCTGCCAGGCTGAGTTGAGCTGAGAAGGGCAGCACCCATGTGAGAGAATAGAGACTATGACCCAGGTGGCAGCTAATCAAGTTCTCCCTGGTCAATTAATGAGTTAAATAAAATCTTTGACAGGTGATCATTTTATATCTGTATGAGAATCATGATTTTTACCTTTTTTAATTGTTTTAAAAATTGTCCTTTAACGGAGTCCAAACTCTCTCAACTCTCCCCCAAATGAGATGGCATCATAACAAATCTATTAACATGTATTAATATTGTATTATAGAGTTTTAATATGTTCACAGAATGGGACTAAACCCTACAAATAAGTAGGAACATTTTCAAAATTTCCTACCCTCTTTTTTTTTTATTATGCATGGGTTTATTGACGTTATGCTAAATTTAAAAATCAAATTAAGAAGATCAGCATACTCTTGGGCGCCTGGGTGGCTTAGCTGGTTGGGCGACTGCCTTCGGCTCAGGTCATGATCCTGGAGTCCCTGGATCGAGTTCCCCATCGGGCTCCCTGCTCGGCAGGGAGTCTGCTTCTCCCTCTGACCCTCCCCGCTCTCATGTGCTGTCTCTCATTCTCTCTCTCTCAAATAAATAAATAAAATCTTTAAAAAAAAAAAAAGATCAGCATACTCTTGATATAAGAAAGGAAAATGACATTGTGTCATCTTGTCAGAAAATGTGGTATATTTTCCTATTTGTCAATGTGTTCTGCTGTGTCTTTCTGGAATGTTTTGTTTGTTTGCTTGCTGAGATATAACATTGACAGATAACATTATATTAGTTTCAGGTATACAACATAATGATTCGATATTTGTATGCATTGTGAAATGATCACCGCAGTTACTCTAGTTAAAACCTGTCACTGCACAGTTACAGAATTTTTTTTTCTTGTGATGAGAACTTTTAAGATTTGCTCTCTTAGCAACTTTCAATATGCAGTACAGTGTTATTAACTAGAGTCACCATGCTGGACTCCTCCCCCTCTTTATCTTCAAGATGGAATATTTAGAAGGACTAGCCATGTGCATCATACACTTGCTTTTTTCCCTTCTTTCAGTCTACCTCAGTGGTTCTCAACCTTGACGTTCATAAGAACTGTCCACAGTGTTGTTCCTAGGACTGTGAATACTGTTAATGAGAGCAATTTAAAGGGCTTACTGTATTTTAAGAAACACCTATGGTAATAATGACAGTATGAAGATTTTTGTCTTTCATGAATCTGAAGCTACCAGACCATCTCCTTCTCCCCCTAAAATATGACTGGACCAGAACTGCATTCAGTGTCAAGGTGTCTGGGCTTCTTATGCTCTCAGTAGCTTTTATTTCATATCGTACTCCCCTAGGAAGGCAGGTCTCAGGTGACTAAGGCTCTAACTTAAAAAAAAAATTTCTGAGGTGAACTTCACATAACATAAATTTTTAGTCATTTTAAAAATGTACAGTTCAGTGGCATTTAGTGCATTCTCAATGTTGTACCGCTATGACCTCTATGAAGTTCCCAAACATGTCCATCCTCGCAAAAGGGACCCTGTACCCGTTAGCAGCCCCTCCCCATCCCCCTCTCCCTCCAGGCCCTGGCAACCACCAACCTGCTTCTGGATATTATATATAAATGGAATCCTACCACGTGACTCAGCAATTCCACTCCTAGCTACATACCCGAAACAACTGAAAACAGATACTCAAACAGGTGTGTGTACAAGAATGTTCACAGCGGCGGGAACGGTGAAGTCTTCCCTCACTGCCAGCTTCCTTGTGGTTCTGCAGGTAAACGGCTCTTCATCTGAGCGAAAGCGTAAGTGAGGACAGGAGCAGGAGAGAGACAAAAGCTGTACCCAGTTACCCCCATTGGGGCTCTGCTTCCTGAGCACGACAACCCATTGTGATGGGTGAATGCTACCCATCGGGGGTTCTGGACAATGAATCAAACAGACCCAGAGAAGACAGGCTTGGGAGAGCCTCCCATGGAAGCTACAGAAATGAGAATAATCCAGAGTCCCTCCCGCTTAAAGATGAGTGTTGCCCGGAAGCCTGTTATATAAGTGAGCTGGATTTCCAGCCTGCGGGGAAAATGTGCAGGAGAGCCTCGGTCCTTGCGGTCATCATGGTCCCTGCCAGCTAGGAGCCTGAGGCTGGCAGACCCACTGGTAAGGCAGGCCTGTTTCTAAATCTGTTCCCTCCTCACGAATTGTGGCGCATTTTTATCCTTGCCCTCTGGGGGCCCGGGGCCTTGGTTGGCACGACAGTGCCCGGTTTGCAAAGGAAGAAACCAACGCTGTGGCCTTTTCCAATGTGTTCTTCCCTGAGCTCGCTTCTGGCAATTATTATAAAGTGCACTCATTATCCTTACGATGGTTTGGAGAGTAAAGCTTAATTCGGTCTGTTATTTCTGTGGCTTTGCTTAATAGCACTTGTACCTGTACGAGCCCCACTAGGCTGTGAAGCCAACTCCTCAAGTCACCAGAGGATGTAGTTTGTGTTCTCATCGTGGCTCCTATCGGTTTGGCCGGAGGCAGTCTTCATAACATTTTAATGGGTCACCAGGGTTTTCTATGGGGAAATCTGTCTCTGTAACAGGCAAAATGGGATTCTCTTAAGAGGAAGGCTGGCCTGTGGGAAAAATGATCAGGTTTGACTTCTAACACGCAGTCGTTGAATAGATTGTACCCGCTGTTGATGGCAAGTGCCCTTCAGGTGAGGTATCGCAGTGCCCGGGAGGGAAGTAGACGGATCTGGGTTCAAATTGTGGCTCTGCCGGTGTTCCGTGTGTCATCTGGACAAGCCCTCGAATCTCCCTGAGCCTCAGTGTGCCCAGCTGTGAAGTGGGGTGACAGAACTAGAGTTGTTGCATAATCGAATAAAATGATTTAAGGAAGCGTGCGACCAATAATCGGTGCTCAAACATAATAGCGTCATCTTAGTACTATGAGCCCCCTCTAGTCTGAGTGGACCCAAAAGGATCAGACCATGTGGGGACTTTTTCATCCTACAAGCTGTGGCTTATGTGATGCTAGATATAATAGAGCTCTCCTGACCAACATGGCAGTGGTCTGGGGTTCTCACCTGCAAAACTGGCCCCTCCACTCATCCAGATATGTGTCTTATTTAATCATTTTGGGGCTTAAGCTAAGTTACGGCAGCATGTTTAGATCCACAGTTTCTGGGGAGGGGGGGAGCAAGGTCCAGAGGGGCCAGTGGAAGGGTAGAGTAAGATAGAAGGTGGGTAAAGAACAATCTGGTTTTTCTATATTACATTCAAATTACATTCAAAGCTTGCTCTTTTTTTTTTTTTTTTTTGAGAGGGAGGGATGGGGGAGGGGAGAGGCACAGAAGAAGAGGGAGAGAGAGAGAGAATCTTAAGCAGGCTCCACGTCCAGCGTGGAGCCTGACGAGGGGCTCAATCTCACAACACTGAGATCATGACCTGAGCCGAAAATAAAAGTCAGTTGTTTAACTGACTGGGCCACCTATGTGCCCCTAAAGCTCTTTTGGTTCTATGAGCTATCTAGATATTTTCTGTGTATGAGTCATTCCACAAATGTTAACTGAGCATCTGTTCTGTGACTGGCTGATATTCTAGTCCCTTCTTACACCTGTGCCTACCTCCTTTCTGCCTGCTCTTAGGAAGGTCATTGTAAAATAATACAGTGTTTTCTCCCAAAGCCGGGGCAAGGGTATGCGAGATAGCTGGAGGATGGTGTGAGAGTAGGAAGGCAGAGGGGTTCAGAAAGGAGATGGGGCAGTAGGAAGGACTGCCATCTGTTTAGCAAAATACCTGCTGCCACGGGGCAGCCCTCTCTCCCCAAGCCCTTGCTGCTGAAAATCAGCCCTGGGGTAGCGCTGCCTTGCAGACAAAGGTGATGGGGGTGAACCTGAATATCTTGGTCAGAACTTCCCATGGGATTTGAAAATTGCATGCTTGCCTGTGTGTGTGTGCGTGTGTGTGTGTGTGTGTGTGTGTGTGTGACTACTTCTCCATCCTATGGTAGAAGAAATGCTCCCATTTACCCACGCACACTCAGGCTTCCTTTCTGCAAACACCACCTCGGTCAGGCTCAGGGGACTGGGGAGGTGTGGCCTTGCCAAGAAGACCACAGCCCCGGAGACTGTGGGAGTCAAAGGAAAGGACCCATCGGGAGAGAGGGGAGTCGGGGTGCCTTTCCGCCTGGCTTGTTGTTTATCGCAGCTTCGGGGGGAGACGTGTGCAAGCCTTTCTGCCACGGCCAAAACCATGCCTGCTCCATTCTTCTCCTCTCCCTTCAGCATCCCTCTCCCTCAACTCCCCAACAGCCCAAGACAAACTCCAACTACCAGCAGCGCCCTCGTATTCCCAGCCTGAGAGAAAAGTGTTGCTGATACCTGCTGGGTAATTTGTTTAATTAAAGCTGAAGACATATGTTGGTTCCTGGTATATGTGGAGAAATGGAAAGAAAACGAGAGGTCAAGTAAATCAATTACCGGTGGCCAGATCTGCAGGTTCTCCTGATTTCTTGCAGCGTTTATGAGCCAAAGAAAGGAGCAAGATGGAGAAGTGTGGCTCGGGTTTAGTTCTGTTCAGTCGCACACATGCAACCCAAAAGCTGGGGATTAATTATGGTACACAATGTCAAGCAAAATGTATTAGGTATCTTCTTATATGTTGGATCCCTGCTTGATTAAAATGGCAACTGAATTCATATTGCCTTTGTTGTTTTTGCAGCTTAATAAGACCAAGTATCCGGGTGCACCAGCCCCTAGAAAACAGGCTTCTGAGACCCTGAAAGTGAGTCCTGCTGTGACACTGTGGCATCAACAATTTGAAGGAAAGGAATTGGGGATTTAGTTGAATATTTAGTATTGTGATATGTTTAATATTCTTCATCTCTGTCTTCACACATTCAAGGGAAATCACTGGGCAATATAAAACAATACGCCCAGTGTGATTCTTTCCCCCCGTCCCCAAGAAAACCTGGAATCCACCTGTTTTTAAATTTCTGCATATCCACTAAATCCACTCGATATATTTTTTTAATCTCAAGGTTTGACTTTTTAAATGATATGATCTAGTTGTAGAATCATACTGTATTCAAAAATACATGTTTTAAGGGCTTCATTCATTTCCTCATTAAACGTATGTTGAGCACTTGCTATACGCAGGTAGTGCTGTTGGCCCAGGAGATGCAAAGTTACATCATTCTGGGTGACTCACGTCCCCTCTTCATTAGCCAGTCAACCTCCTAGTAACATCCTGCACTCTGATACTCAATCAGAGATACCTGATGGAAAAATGGCCCCCGGACACCCTGTGGTTTCATGTGTCAACCCATCAACCTCATGGAAACACACCATCTCCTCCTCTCTGATGGGTCCAGCAAAGCCTGGGTGTGCTCCTTATTGACTGGCCCAGCTTGGGTCACATGACCATACCTGAACCAGTCTCTGTGGTTGAGGGTGGCGGGCTCTGATTGGACAGCCTGGTTAAATGTCTCCTTGTAGAGGTGAGGAGGTCAGTTCCTCACAACCCCATGGCTTCCCAAAAGGGTAGTTTCCCCAAAACAAGATAGGTAGGGCGGGCCAGAAAACAAGCCTGTGGCTATTGTAACAGCTGAAACTTCCCTCATAACTAGCAGAGTTGGATTATCTAATGGCCTTCTCAACATCCCCACTTGGATATCTCACATGCACCTCTAAGTTACCCCACTGAGAACTCTTCAGTAGCACACATGCCAAAGGACTCACCGTCCTTCCACACAGATTTACACCTTCCCTGGTGTACCTCATCTTGGCAAAGCATATCACAATCTACCCGATCATCCAAACTGGGACTTGGCCACTGACTTCCAGGCCTAATCCCCCCAAGCCTCCATGGTCAACCTGTCACAGGGTCTAAAATACTTCTTATCTGTGTCCTTCTTCTCTAGCCCTCCTGCCATTTCTTTGGTTCAGATCATCATCGTCTTACCCAGATGCTCTCCTAACTGGCTTTTTCCTCTCTAGCCTTGCTCCTCTCCAATCCAGGTTCATCTTTCCAGTACTAAAATATGACCATATCACTCACCTCTTTAAATCACTCAATGACTATCCCATGCCTTCAGGATCAAAGGCAAACTTTTAAAACTCGGCATACAGAGCTTTATCTTTCACACAAAACCCCCTCACCTGGCTTGGGGACAGTTCCCCTGGCTCACAGCCCCCATGCACACTGATAACACTGGAATATCTGTTTGCTTGCCTGCCTCTCTCCCTGAGCCAGAGCTCTTTAAGAGCCAGGATATTGTAGTTTGGCTCACTCGACACTCATTGTAAACCCTTCATAGCGTACTTTCCTGTTTGAGTTGGAAAGCTAAAAGTTGCATTTACAGGACTCCCTGGCAGCTGTCATGTAGGAATGGAATAGAAGTTCCATCGAGCAGATACACCTGTATGAGACTTTAAACAGAAGCAAAGAACGAAGACTGGATCTTCTGGCAACCTTGGTGGTGATATCTGATTCTTTGGGGGCAGGTACAGTTGGGTTTCTAGGATCCAGCCCCCAGCCCAGGGTGGCTATGGCCTATGGTGTTTCCACTAGAACATGGCCTTGGTGTAGTTGGTCTTAATCTGCACAGTTCCCAGCTGCATCAAGCCTGGCCCTTCCCAAGATTCTGTGAGCTACTCAATAAATAAATAAAATAAAACGCTTTCTGTTTAAACTAGTTAGAGGGGATGCTATTGTCAGCAATTAAGCACCCTGATTAATAGAGCTAGTATCTAATGCCTATTGTGTCTGGATTGTCCAGCATCATGCCTGGCCCATGAGCAATACCACATGCCTGTTATTGAATGAAAGATTGAATGGATAATTTTCTCTGTTCCTGGAGTGCTCACTGTATGATAGGAGAGCATACATGAAAACAAATATTTCAAGGCAACAGGTTATAACAGAGTTACAAAAGTTAAGAGAATACTAAGATGGGAGCATTAGGACCATCTCAAGGAAGGTAATATTTGAGATGGGCCTTAAGAATGAGTAGCAAGTCATTAGCTAGACAAGGAGACAAAGATTAGCATTTCTGGCACTTTCTAGACACCAGATACCAAACTACGTCACTTATATGCGTTATCTCACTTAATCCTCACTAATGCTATCACTCTCATTCTACAGGCTGACTTGCCCAAGGTCATAGGGTTGCAAGGGGCAGAACTCACATTCAAATTGAGCTCCCTCTGACTAACATGCTAAAGAGTGTAGACTTACCTTCCAATTAATGAGAACCAGTGAAGGTTGGACAATAATAGGATTAGACAGTGTTACAAAAGGATAGGAGAAGGGGAACTTGACTAGTTAGGAGCCCAGAGGAGAGATAGCAGCCCCAAGTCAGGAGTAGTGAGAATGGGGAGGATTGAATATGTCTGAGAAGTATTTTAGAGGCTCCATAGACAAACTTGGAGACCGCCATCATGTTGCAGAGAGAGGAGGCAACAGGAGTTAAGGGTGAACCAAGACCTGGGCTCGGGCAGCTGGGTGCTTGGTGGCACCATTTGTGAAAACAGAGAAAAACAGGCGAAGAAGCTGGTTGGAGGGTTAGTTCATGATTTTGATTTTAGATGTGTTAAAATATATGATTCCTACAGGACAATAGCTTGGAGATCATCAAGATATCCATTTGTCCAAATCTGTCGTGCCCATGACCCTGGAGTAAAGCCTAGTGCCCGGGGTGTCTTGGCAGCTATTCAGGCATGACTGGAATCTGGCTCAGCATTAGGCTGAGTGAGCACAGAGCCTTGCGTTGCTGCATATTTAAACTGACCTGTCAGGCAATGGAGTTCCAGAGAAGAGAGGCTCTGTCTGAGGAAGGCAAACGCGCGCCCCGCTCAATAATTCAGCATAGAGCCTGTCTTGGCTGCTGAGTTACCATCACAAGGAGCATTTTTAAAGTCAAACCCAATTTCTGTGCTAAGTCATGCCTGAGCAAGCTGGAGAATTGCCAAAAGACAAGAGAAGACTCCAGGCCTCTTTATAAACAGGCCCGGGGAGATTTGGGTACTGCGTGATAAAGCTGTCAGTCTAGTCTCAGCAGGGCAGGCCTGTGACTTATTTGCATATGTCACTTCCTTCAGCACACCCCAGCCGACAGGCTCCTGAGTCTAAGCCTGTGGACAAATAAAGCTGTCCAGGATGACCTCTTACTATCAGATTCAGGCTTTATTATACCAGGGGGTCTGGCCACCTATCCCTTATCCCTTCATTGCTCTGGGCCACCTCACAGCCCTGCTGACAGCATGGAGCTCTCCTAAGGGAGAAGCGCTTCAGAGGAGGGTCCAGGCACAGCCCTTTGTGGGGCTGGGGAGTGGAGCGGAACTGCTGAAGGGCTGCTGACATCCTGCCACCAGCAGCCAACTTTCAAAGTTCTGGAAGGACAGGCCCATTCAGCTTTCTCAGCATGCTGCTCCCCAGCCAGCCACAGGGGAAAAGCCCTGGGTGGAGGCTCCCTGTCTCTTGGCTTCTCTCAGGCTCTGCTTCTATGCTTCCTTGATTAGCCCTGGAGCCCTGTTCCACCCATACTTGGGGATCAATTACTAAGCAGGAGACTGTAAGGAAACCATCTGGCACGTGCAGTCCTGCCCAAGGTACTGTGTTGATGCTTGATTGGTTAGTTGCCTAGTTAGGATTGGATTCAGGTGGTCATCCTTTTTTTTTTTTTTGATTTGGACATGGGGCAGGCTGCTCCCTGTAGGAGGGATCTGGCCTGGGTGCTCCAGGGTACTGTCTTAGCCTGCCTGGCTTCCTTCCCCAAGGGGCAAAGGCATCCATAATCCAATGGGTCTATAACCTACTAGCAGAGCCAGTAGCTAATGGAAACTAGAAATAACAAAAAATGCATCCTTTCCTACAGGTTGGCTCATCCCTGAGCCAGGATGCCAGGCTTGGTAGACAGGACACAGGCTGGATCTCACCCACACCTGCACCCCTTATGCCAGATTCTCTGGGCTGGCCACTAGCTGCACAGCTCTGGTGGGGTCTGTGACAGGCCAATCAGCAAATTCTGCATTAGAAACTCTCAATCTCCCATCCCCATGACGTAATTCAAGATAAAATTTAAAATAAAAACAATACCGACTCATAAAACACAAACTTATACAAGTGTTGAAATTATAACGACTTTACTTGGGATATTTCGATTGCAAAATATTTGTTCACTGAAGCTGAACCTTTTTTAGTTTTATAGGAAGTGCCTGCTGGACTGCGTCTCTAAGCTTATGTTTAAGGGGCCCACTGGGCAGTCCAGCCCTGGGCCTGGGGCCTGGGTCCTCCTCCTGATGCCTCCCATCTCTTGGGCCCTGCCCCATCCCTACTTGATCCTATCATTCTGTGTAAAGAGACAGCTCAGACCTTGGCTAACAATGCTCACACCTGGCTTCTACTTCTCCCCTCATGCTGGTTCCCTGAAAGCCCCAACCCAGGAGAGACAATTTTGACTACGCTCTTATATTTCGACACCTAACCTTTCCCATCGGTGTCTGAATCACAATTCCAGTCTTGTCAAGTGGGCCTCCTCATGCTATTATCACTGGATCCATGATAGTCCATCACATTTTGGGGATCAGGACAGTGGAGCAGTTCAGGAAATCTGGCTTCCTTCATGCCTTTTGGTGGTTTGAAATCAAGTCCATAAGTTATTTGATACTCCCCCTACCACTTCCAGAGGTGGAGTTTAATTCTTCCTCCCCACCCTCACCTAGAATGTGGGCTGAGCTTAGTAAGTCCCTTCGTATGATCAGGATGTGGTTTCTTCCTTGCTCTTTCTCTCGGATCATTTACTCTGGGGGAAGCTGGCCACCATGCTGTGAGAACACTCAAGTACCCCATGGAGAGGATCACAGGGTAAGGAACTCAGGCCTCCTGCCAACAACCAGCAGTGGATAGTCTCCTGAGTGAGCCATGTGACATGCCACGTGGACCCTCCCACCTCTGTCAAGCCTCTGAGGGACTGCAGCCCTGACGGTGTTCTGACTGCAACCTTCTAAGAGACCCTGAGCCTCAATATGACCCCAGCCAAGCCATCCCAAATCCCTAACCCATACCAACTCTGTGAGATAGTAACTGTGGATTATCTTAAGCCATTCAGTTGTGAGGTAATTTGTTACACAGCAATAGTAACTAATACATATCTCAGAGGTGAGGCTGGAGAGAGGGATGGCAGGAGTCTCACAAAATGATTTTCTGTACCAGGAGCTTCTGTATCACTTCTTACCCCTTTGCACTGAAGGCGTCCTCATGGTTTGCTTGCCTCTCTGTCTCCCAGATAAACATAAAGATCAGAAAATAATAAAATATGTTTACAAACAAAATATGTTTATAGATAAAATTTAATAAAATATGTTACAGATGTTACAGATAAGCATACAGAAAGATCAGAAAGTAATAAAATACCTTTGTACCCACCACCAAGATTAAACTGATGTTAACATTTTGCCATATTTGCTTCAGATTGTTCTCTTTTAAAAAATAAAATAAATCAATCACTATAGATAGAGCCCAATACCTCCACTGGCCCCTGCTTCTGTAAGTAAAGATGAGGTTGAAGCTGGTGTTCATCAGTCCTTCAAAGGTTTCTGTTTTGTTATGACTTGTTTATGCATTTAAAAAATATATTCTAGGGCGCCTGGGTGGCTCAGATGGTTAAGCGTCTGCCTTCGGCTCAGATCATGATCCTGGAGTCCCGGGATCGAGTCCCGCATCGGGCTCCCTGCTCGGCGGGAAGTCTGCTTCTCCTCCCTCTGACCCTCCTCCCTCTCCTGCTCTCTGTCTCTCATTCTCTCTCTCTCAAATAAATAAATAAAATCTTTAAAAAATATATTCTAGGGGCGCCTGGGTGCCTCAGTTGGTTAAGTATCTGCCTTCGGCTCAGGTCATGATCTTGGGGTCCTGGGATCAAGCCCCACGTTGGGCTCCCTGCTCAGTGGGGAATCTGCTTCTCCTTTTCCCTCTCCCCCTCCCCCTGCTTGTGCTCGCTCTCTCTATCTCTCTCAAGTAAATAAATCTTTTTTAAAAAAGTATATTCTGTTGTTGCATATTTTTTAAAAGTTTTTCATAAATAGTATTATATTGTACATATTCTTTTGTATTTTTTGTTTATTAAGGTAATAATTTACATAAAGCAAAATTCACTGTTTTTAGGGTCCACTTCTGCATGTTTTGGCAAAGAATACAATGATGTACTTACCCCCACAACCAAGATATAGAACGGACCCATCACCCCAAAAAGTACCTGCAAGGACCTTGGTTTTGGGGATCCTAGGCCCTACCAGATGGAAAGCCTGGCCTTGCTTTTCAGTCTCAAGTGGTGTTGTCTCTTTCTGTTGTTATTCCACACCCAAAGCAATGCATGCCTGAGAACTGAGGGGGAGATGGTTGGGGACAGTTAGAAAATTCAGAAGCAGGAATCTGTGCTAATACCCCCACATCTAAGTCCTGCTGCTTAGCCAAAGATAGAGCCATGGGAAATATTGGTGACTCAGTGAATAGAGAAATGAATGAATGAAGCAACGTTAAGAGTGGGATAGTGGGGGGCACCTGGGTGGCTCAGATGGTTAAGCATCTGCCTTCGGCTCAGGTCATGATCCCAGCATCCTGGGATTGAGTCCCGCATCGGGCTCTCTGCTCCTTGGGAGCCTGCTTCTCCCTCTGCCTCTCACTCTCTGTCTCTCATGAATAAATAAATAAAATCTTTTTTTTTTTTAAGATTTTATTTATTTATTTGAGAGAGAGAATGAGATAGAGAGCATGAGAGGGGGGAGGGTCAGAGAGAGAGGCAGACTCCCTGCTGAGCAGGGAGCCCGACGTGGGACTCGATTCCGGGACTCCAGGATCATGACCTGAGCCGAAGGCAGTCGCTCAACCAACTGAGCCACCCAGGCGCCCTAAATAAATAAAATCTTTAAAAAAAAAAAAAAAAAGAGTGGGATAGTGAGAGTTATTGTCTTCTCCATCCTTTCTGGGTACCAGGAATCAACAAAGATACTTAGAGCCTGAGAAGCTGGTGCTCTGTGTCTTCCCCCAGGCTGTAGCCCTGGTCCTTTGGACTCCCAGCTGCTGCGGGAGATGGGGATTGACTTCAGCCCCAGAGACAAGATATCAGCTTGCATTCCTATCTCCCACATTGCTCAGTATAGTCTCGTAGGCTCTTCCTGAGACATGCAAGTGCCTCCTGGGCCCATTGCTACTCTTGCCTGCCTTGATTCTCCCAATGAACCAGTAGCTCAGGGCTTTTCTCCCCATGAGAAAAAAAAATGAATTCACTTGGACTTCTAATTATAAAGGGTCAGTGAAGGACCTTTTAAACTTTGTTAACTGTAAAACTTAACTTTCCCAGGAATGGAGATCACTATTCCTGTCTTCCCTTTTTCTGTAGCCCAAGCATCTGTATCAACAGCTATGACTCTCAGAATGGTACATATTTTCAGAAGGAAAAAATATTACGATTGATTAGTTTTGATGTCTGCATGAGAGAGGGATAAAAAGGAGAGAGAAATTTACCTATGCTCTATTTACCAACGCTTACTTATACTCTTGATGCTACTCTATCACTTCTCTAAGATGTTGGAGAAACAGGCATTTCTGTGGCAAAAAGCTTCCTGTCCTTTTAGGAGGCCCAGTTGCTTGATGCTGCTCCGCAGCTGGCTGACACAGAAGGTTCTGTTGGGATGCAGTCATGACAGCAGCATTCTTTTTGTGGCAAGGTTGAGAAGATAAGACAACAGCAAAGCAGTCAGCTTAGTATTACCCCAGACCCTCTGTGCTGGAGGCCAATCAATACAGATGTCTGAACGGGACTTCATTTCTCACTGAAGGCCCTGGCAGCAAGTCTAAGGGTGCTTTCCTTACTTAGCACCCTGATGGACATGTGCACCTGTCCGAGAGACAACGAGCCACACAGGTCCCACCATCTCATTGCTTCCTCTGATGAAGGAAAACAGGCAACCCTTGGGAATTCTAAGTTGCAATGGGAAAAAGAGCAGTTCCAACTGATATCCACTCTCCTGTTGCATGCGCTGGCCCCACTGAGGGTTTTTTGACTTCTTGCTTTGGCTAACTGGTCACAATAAAAAATGAAGACCGATTCTCTGGGCTTTAAATAAGAATTAGTTCAAGTATACGGCAGAGTTCTTTCCCCTGCTCTGTAGGGGTTGGCAGTCTGTACTAGTGCCCAGTGGAAGCCAAGACTCTGAACGAAGAGGCTCACCTTTCGCCTGCAGGACTCCTGGGGACCCCCGGGGGAGGGGCAACTTTGGCGACCAGCAACCAAGAAAAAGCCCTGAGGGCCAAGCTCCAATGATCTCCAGTCCTCACTGTAGGTCAAAGCAGCCTCGCTGTGTCCAGACCCACATCAATATTCAATCAGACTGCTTGGAAAATCTGAGATCCTTAAAGGAGTGGGGGAGGAGGAAGAGATCGGTGCAAAAGATGGTGTCAGGAAATGCTGACCCTCAGCTAAAAGCTCAGACAAAAGTCAGCCATGGAAGAGGGAGAATGGGTTCTACCAGGTACAGCTTCTGTTCTTGGCTTAGAATTTGCAAAGATGTTACTTCTGAGGCATAAGTTGCGTAGGAATTTGACTGTCTGGGTCAGAACAATCAGAAGGAAGAAAGCATTCATCTCTCAGTTTGAGTCCCTGTAGTCTCCTCCTTTACCTGGAAGCCCAGCATGTCACCTGGAGGCTCCTTCTGAACCACAGGAGAGCTCTCTGCCCCATCCTAGGACAGATGCTCTCAGGGGCCTCTCATGGGGAGGCCATTCCCTAAGGGATCCCAGTTGGCTTAGGAGTCACTTTTACAAGGAAGCCTTCCAGACACCCCAAACCTGGGCCAGGTGCCCCCTCTCTGCACTGCCTCAAACCCCAGTGCTTCCTTCCATCTGAGCACTCCTGACCCTGGCTGGCGTATGTGTCCATCTGTCCAGCTGGACGACAGTGACTGGGGCAGGCTGGTGATTTACTAACCCCTACAATTCCTAGCAAAGTGCCTAGTATATGGTAGGTATCCACAACACGTGTATTGGCTCAATACAAGACAAAGAGTGTCTGGGGGAGCCTCAGCATGGGCTAGAATTTACCAGGAGGACAAAGGGGAAATTCCATTCCAGGAAGAAGAAAAAGCCAATACAAAGGCCTCAAGGAAGAAAACCAAGTGAAAGAAGGATAGCTAGACACCTGGTGTGACCTAAGGTGTGTGGGGGAGAGCATGGGGAGTGGGGATGGGAGGCTTTGCCTTGTCAAGAATTTTATGGGAAATCATCAAACCATCTTTGAGCAAGAGAGTTATTGATTAGCTCTGTGTTTATATTCACTGTTCCTCATAGTACAAAGGGCTAGTGTCCTTGATAAATAAAGAACTTGAAATTGATAAGAAAGTTGCTTTTAAAAATTAATTACTGACTTTTAAAAATAGCCAATAACTCCTGAGAAGAAGGTGCAAAAGATATGATTAAACAGTTCACAGAAAAGGAAATACAAATGGTTCTTTAACAGGTAAAAGATGTTTGACCTCGCTCATAGTAAGAGAAATGCAAATTAGTTCTCTACTTAGACCCCATTTTCATGCATTATGTAGGCAAAAATCCCAGACTTTGATAACACACATTCTGTTAGCAATATCAACCACCGCTGGTAGAAGGGTAAATGAGCACAACTCGGTGGAGGGCGATTTGACAATATCTATCCAAATTGTAATTGCTTAGACCTTGACCTGCACTTCTGGGATTTGACTATAGAGATATACTGTACACATGTGAAATACTGTGTATTCAGGGTTATTGATTATGGCATTGTTATAATGGTGAAATGTAGGAAGCAGCTAAGTGCCCATCAATAGGGTACCATTCCACAGATGGTGATGGCAGACCCCATACAATGGAATATCAAGCAATAGTGAAAAAGAATGAGACGTGCTCATGACAGGGAAGGGCTCCAAGATATCCAAGACAGTTACGAGATAAGTAAGAGAAAGGTAGACGAGTGCATATTGTTGGCACCTTTTGTGTATAACAAGGGGAAGGAGAAATGAGACTATATATTTGCCTTCTCTTGTAAAAGCCTAAAGGAACTTGGGTGATGTACAAAATGATTGCCCAAGTAGAGGTGAGAGAGGTTTGGGAACCAGGCAGATAGGGGGTAGGTGTGAGGAGGAGACTTTTCACTGGGAATCTTTATATGTTTTTTGAATTTTGAATCATGTGAATATGTACCCTATTCAAAATATTACAGTAAAAAGACATTAGTTTCCTGTTCCCATAGTCTTTCTTTCAGAATACTTGTGTAGCCTGACTTCCAGAAGAATCCAGCACCCCGTTCTTATGATTCACACCATCTCCAGTGAGCACTCAGTGTTAAGAAATATACCCCCCAAACAAATTCATATATGTCTTTAGAGGGCAGCTATACTGCATCATCCAGCTGTAAGCTATTAGAACTCCCTCGAGGTTGGAAATATCCCCTCGTCCTCCTAGGGGCTCTGATTCAGGTTTTTACATTTTCCCATGTGCCTTTTTCCCACTCAACTGGTCATTTTCAGATAGGATTTCTACTTAATAAAGCAGTGTCTGCCCTTTATTCGGATGGTCTTCTTCCTCGGGCATTCCTTCCCAGAGATGACCTTGCTGAGAAGTTCTTGAGAACTGGTCACTCTTGGTGCTTTGTGATTGCTTGTCCAGGCTGTACTTTATGCCTATCAAATGTGGTTGCCCAATCTGAACACCTTGTAAAAACATTTAAAAATCACTCAGTGAAAATCCTTCAAACAAGGAACAGCTGTGCTGGAGAAAGAGCCAGCTGGTTGCTCACCACTTTCTCAGAAGTGTGGTGGGAAGCACAGTGTTCAAGAATTCCAGGAGGTGAATGGCAAAATTAACCTACACAAGCCCTTTGGTTGAGACATGATTGCCTGAGAAAATGGCCCTCTCTTTGACCAGCTGTGTTCACAAGATTGCCCTCTTTAGAAAGCACCATCAGAAGTTCTACTGGGAGGGGTTTGGGTCTCAGCTTCCCTTTTCTTGGCTTCATTGCTCTGTAACTGTGACACCTGTTGCTCAGGTCTAAGCTAAGCTCCTGCACACGCATCCGTTGCAGATGCTGATGAAGTATTTATAAGCTCAAGTCCAACCAGGTCGACCCACTCCTCTACTCTTCTTCCCTAAAGCTGGCCTTTTGTTAAGAGTTCTGCTCACTCCTGTGTAGCTAGTTTCCTTCTCCAGATGGAAAAGTTCTGTCGCTTTGATTACACGTATATACTCCCAACCAGTTACAAACTCCTGGGGTGCAGGGACCACCTGTTTTTCATCTTTGTTCCCCCCACAGTTGCTAACACATGGCTGACCCTCCATAAATACTTGTTGAATAAACAAATGAATGAGTGGTTAAGTGGACTTCTAACACTTGCTAGGTATTTAGATCAGCTCTGTCCAACAGAAATTCTGTGATGATGGAGTATATAGTGGGGCTGTCCATTACTGTACTCACATGTAGCTGTTGAGTGCTTGAAATGTGGCTAGTGTAGCTGGGGGACTGAATTCCAAATTGTAATTGATTTCATTTAACTTGTCATGGGTAGCCAGTGGCTACCATATCGAATGTGAAGATTTAGATGATGGGCTATATACTTTGATCACCTGTACTGATAAACTGTGGAGCCTTCTCAAGTTAACTTTTTTTGCTTAACATGGCCCAGGAACTTCGAACAACAGCTTGGAAGCAGTGAGAAATCATATTAGCACGTCTCATGGCACTTGCCATCATCACTCCCGGCAAACAGAGGTCAAAAGGAGGGACAGTGACTAGAAATTAGTTCTGTCTGCCTTTTTCTTGGGTGTCCCAGGAGTGTAAATGGTCGGCCTCTTAGTCTATGACTCACCCAAGAGCCAGACTCTATGACTGTTGCAAGCCCCCGCTGGCAGGCTGGGCACGGAGTCTGGGCTGAACTGGAGGGAAGTGTGCCACGTGGTGAGTCATCCGTACCATTTCTCAGAGCAGGTGTTCTTTGGGGAGCCTCCTCCAAGGAGGCCCCACCCAATGTGCCTTTCCCTGCATGGATGACTGTAGCTCCAGGACCAGGCATGAAGTTCATTCCTGGTCAGGAACATCTGGGTGGTATGGAGTTACCAGGGACTTGTGCCCAGAGACCCCACAGGGTCTCAGGGTGGGTTTTGTGCTCCGACTGCCCTGGCAGAGGCTGGAGGCCCCTATGTGAGTACCAGTAGCAACTGCAGCAACTTTAATGCCACACCAGGACACTTTCTTCAGCCCTTGGTCCATCTGGTTCCAGCCACTGTTGCCCATGGCAGCAGGCAGAGTGGGGTTTCACCAGGGTGCTGGAAAGCCTGGGGCGCCTCCATCACAGCCAGAGGCATGGCGGCAGGGTATGTGTGTGACCCCCTAGGTGCCACTGTCCTCTAATGCATGGAACAGGATAGAATCTCTACACCCAAGGTGAGCAGTGCCCGTTTCTCCCATTGAATGGGGCTAGGACATGTCCACAGAGCAAGTCATGCAAGTGCCCATGACGCCAGGTCGCTAAGCCACCAGGTCACTAAGCCAGAGCTCCCGGAGCTGCCGGCATCTTCTCCTCTCATCCCTCAGGGATGCAGGCCAAGGCTACATGCCATCTAGCACTCCCCAGTGCCATGCCACACCATCCCTTCCTGGGTTGCCTGTCACCTCTCATTTGGAAGACAAAAAAGAAAAGAAAAGACCTCAGCCCCAGGTCCCTGACACAGCAGAACTCCGGAGGCGCCTTAGGCCAGGGCAGCATCTGGGTACAGTATTCCGTTGGTGGTGAGCCATCCTCTGGAGCCCAGAGTTGTTTCAACATATCTGACATGCCCTGCAGGCCCAGCAGGCAGGGTGGGGTAAGCCCATACTGTACATGACACATGGGAGAAGCTCTGGTTACCGGTTGCACAAACAACACCTCACTCAGGGCTTGGGGAGGTGTTGAGGTAACTTGTAACTCCCCACTCGTGGACCTCCCCCTCCCCCTCGCTCTGCTTCTCCTCCCAGCCTCATCTTTAAAGTCTTCGGGGACTGGGGCAAGCCTAGGTTTGGGGAACAATTCGTGTCCAGAGACCCGATCACTGCAAAAGTCATGGGCCGATGGCATGGTGGTCTACTGTTGGCTTGTCATGCCAGCCTTTGTGTCTTGAAATTCCCTCCAGCTGCATCGAGAAGTCCTGTGGTTTCCATCACTGCCCTCCTTTTTTAGAGCTACCCATCCCTGCAGATGGTGTGGTTCTTTCTGGGTCAAGTGTGACTGCAAAGGCTGGTGTGAGTAGAGCATGCTGGCCATCCTGGAAAGCTCTTTAGGTTGCCTAAGAAAGTATTCCATCCCATCCTACTGTTTGTGGCTTGGTGCATTTCTTGGGATGCAGAAGATCGATACCTACAGAAAGATTCCCTCAATAAAGAGTGCTTCTTTGAGGGCAAGCCTATCTCTGTGCAGCATAGCCACAGAATTTTAGATTTTAAGAACTAGTAGGGAACCTAGAGATCACAGCTTCATTTTCAGGGTGAGAACACAATACCAAAGAGGTCAAGCAATTTGGCCAAAGTCACTGCAGTTTATAGACAGAGCTCCTAGAATCTTGAATAGACGAGACAATGCATAAATCCGTGAGTTGGGGTTGACTTCAGATGGAAACCGGGGACTTACTCTGGATTCCTCATATGAAGAAGGGATAGAGTCATAATGATTTTGAACAATCCCCCCCTCTTTTTTTACAGCATCAGATACTCTAAGTGTTATCATATAATAAGCAGGATGATATACGTGCTCTCTCTTTTACCATAAAGTGTTTTGCTTCTTCTTTCCCCCTAAATTACACCAGCTGGATTTGCATAATTTGGGATTCACCTGATTGAATGAATCTGGTCATAGGGGAAGACCCAAAGGAAAGTCTTGCTGCCAAAAGGGCAGGTAAAGCTAGCATAGAACCATCTTTATATCTCCAGGGCTCTGGCTGGTGCCATGTGTCTCGAGATGCTGAGATCTTATAGGAGGATGACCTCCAAGGTAGAACTGGGGACACAACTTGTTCTTCCCTTTCTCCATGATATTGTGCCTGTCAACTATCAGATGTGGACTGGTATAGTATTGATACGAGAAGGAGGGTGCTGATACCTTCTATTTTAAAAAATCTTTTTAAAAGATTTTATTTATTAGAGAGAGAGCAAGCGAGAGAGAGAGAGAGAGACCATGCATGAGCGGGAGGAGGGGCAGATATAGAGGGAGAAGCAGACTCCCCACTGAGCAGGAAGCCGGACAGGACGCAGAGCTCAATCCCAGGACCCTGGGATCATGACCTGAGCCGAAGGCAGACGCTTAACCGACTGAGCCACCCAGGCGCCCCCTCATACCTTCTTATGACTTAAGCAAGCTTTGGTCAAATGAACCCCTACAACCTCGGTGAGAGACATTCAAAGCCTTATTGCCATGGAACAGGATAGACACAAAATAAGTGAAGTCTCTGCCTTTTCTGTGAGCCACATGGGACTTTCTCCATCTTATTGTAAAAATGCAGGGGCCAGAGATTCTCAAAATAGGATCTGGTAAAAGGATCAGTTCATGTTTTCCACAAGGTTCTTTATAGAAGGTTTCTCATTTGTCTTTCTAGAGGTTATTCCAGTTCTGTTTATGCAATAGTTGCTAGTTAAGAATCTGGCTGTCATCCATCCTCTATGTTGGGCCAGGGTTATGGTGGGAATCCTGTTTTCCTAGAGATGTCAGGGTTATAAACTAGTTCTTGGGCTCATGGTTCCTATCTGCTACTGTCTATGTACCCTAGCACTGTATTTACACTATTTTGTATTATTCCCTCAACAAGATTTTAGATGCCTTGAGCCCAAATGACTGAGCTTATATTTTCTTTAATTCCCTATCCTGTCCATAGCCTGAACACATTAAACATGCTGATAAGCAATTAGCTTGAGTTTTTAAAGGTTTAAATTAGGCAGGAACATACATTTATAGCAAAATACATATGTATTGTATACAGAGTAAAAATTTAAAGTGAGAAATATGGTGTTACTTATTCAAGTTGGCAGTGAGGAACAGAAATTTTTTTTTTTTTATAAAAAATTATCTTGGTTAAAAGACCTCAAAAGTCCAAAGGTTTTCAACACTGGCCCTTAAGAAATGTGATGGAAATGTTGCAGAGGGTGGTAAGTCAGCTTGGAAGGTGCAAACTTTGCATTCACATATGTGAGGAAGTCAAACAACACCTCTGAAAACTTAGAACCAAAGAGGTTGAGAAATGTAACAGATATTGAACATGTCCCCGAGAGTAGATGGTTTATCACCCTAGCGTGTGTAGTGAGGACAGACTGGGCACAAGTGTCAGGGATTTGGACAGATAAGGGGAAAGCACATTTCGAGGCTGCCCTCCCAGAGCTAGGGAGCCATGGCTCCAATGTGACCAAGAGCCACAATGTGGCATCATTTCAAGGGGTTTTCATATGCTTGAGTCCTAACACCTGGGGAAACTTATTCCCCCAGAGGGGCTTGCAGCCTGGGTGCACCTGGAAATTAAAGAAAGCATCGAGCTCCTATTCTTTGAGCTGAGTCAAAAGGCAAAGTGGTGCCTGGCCGTTTAATTTTAGATTTTAACGTGAGGGGCTTATACAGTCCCTGCTATGTCAAGGTGACCTACAGGATCCACAGCTGCTAGGGCAGAAGGCAGGGGATGGGACTCGGGCTCTTGCAGCACTCACTGTACTGGGAGATAATAAGCAAGAAGAGCTAGCATTTTTAAGTCCAAATTGCTTAGCCCTGGAAGGTTCTGTGAGGGGAGGAGCCTGAGGAAGTTTGAAAGGAGGAATTGTTCTGCTGTCTTGGGTGCTGGTAGCAGATTAAATATCAGCCCTGACACGTGCACTTGAATCGTTCTGTTGGGTTGGAGAAGTTTTAGCCCAAGGTCACTTATTTCCAGTTCTGAATAAAATTATCTCAGTTGTTGCCTGAAAATTTTCATGCATTTTTGAGCTGGATTTTGGCCAAGCTGTCAGGCAAGCATTTAGGGAAATGTTGTTAGCTTTGGAAATTGTTCCTTCTGCAAGGACCCTCGTGGCTTAGAGGAATTAACCCATCTCCCCCAGTTTCCTCTTTGGCCCCAGAGACCTCTGTGCCCCTCTGACTTGTTTTTTTCTGGTTTCTAGTTGAAGCCCACAGAAGTCCCCCACCTTTGCTTTTCCAGAGGACTCTCCCAAGTCTGGGAAAAACAACAAAAAAACTCAACCAAAAGAACACACACGGGGTGGAATATATGGTTTGGGAGGTTGTGTTCAGGACAGTAATATCTGTTCCTTCAAAATGTGTCATTGACCTCTGTTTTCAATGATCACAGCCAAATACGACACGGGAAGATCTGACCTTAGAAATAAAGGCTGTGACGACCTCAGCCCAGGAGTAATGAGGACAAGCCAGAGGAAGGCATGCCTGTGGCCATAACACCCTGGTTCCCCATCCAGTCCATAGGAAGAGACTTCCCTCCTCCTTTTTCCGTGGGAGACTCCACAAGCAAGTTGGGAGTGATGACACTTGAGCTCCCCTAAAACTCTTCCCCCTTTTCCTGGGTGAGACAGGCCTGGATGCAAGTCTTGCTTCATTGCCAAGTCAGGCAGCGTATAAGGTCAAAAGCAAAAGGGGCTTTATTCTTGCCCCTGACTCCAGGGTGAGGAAGGCCCAACCAAGTACCTGTGCCTTTCTGAGGGCATCTCGTACCAGGCTCAGACATCTGGTGGTTGCTGGGCAAGTACTCGCTCCAAGAGTGATACTGAGAATGTCCTTTTTGGGCCTGGAGAAGAAATGAACTTCAGGATGTATGTGTTTAATGTTTAACAACAGGTGGGAGGAAGCCCTGATTTTGTATGGGTTGCCGGTTTCTGTGGTGTAAATGCTCCCAAGCTAACAACATGATGTTAACTGGCTTGCAAAATTCCTGAATATTAATGATGGTCTCTTGCAAGTAAAAGCCAGCTCCAGCTCACCGTTGGCACTAGCCCAGCACGCTGTCACTGCAAGTGACCTGAAGATCCAGAGCCCTGGCTTCAGAGCCAGACAGCCATGGTGGTGCGGGGTGGATCTCCTAGTCCGAGCCCCGGGCAGGTGTGTGGCCCAGGCATGTAACCTTTCTGAACCTTAGTATATTTATCCGGAAAACCAGGGTGAACAGTAGCTGGTGCAGTCTCTGTGGCCAGACTGATGGAGGACCATGACTGGCAGCCCTCGCCCTACCGCGTGGTCTAAACTAGTCTAAATTAACATTGCCCAGAAGAAGAGAATGCCATTCTGAGCAGGTGCCACCCCCAAAGGCCACCTCAGGGGTCATGTGCTGATCTTTTTATTTATTTATTTATTTATTTATTTATTTATTTATTTATTTATTTATTTATTT